>NC_048595.1:427873633-428066133 GCF_003668045.3 Cricetulus griseus | reverse complement strand
AGTAGACAATAAGACTCAAGTGCTAATTTTCCCCCAAATTTATTGGTAGATTAAATACTATGCCAAACAAAATCTCAGGGGTTGTTTCAAGGGAAATAGGCTAATTCTAAAATTTTCCTGGAAATCAGAACTGAATTGCACAGATGATACTGAAGAATAGGAAACTGGATATAGCAAGATCAGCTCTAAGGAAGCCTGCTCAAGTTACAGAGCAAGACCCTGTGCCCCACCAAAAATAAAAGGGAGGAGGGAGAGAGGGAGAGAGAAGGTTGTTTTGATCAAGACTTAAACATCAATGAAACATTGATATAGTCCAAGGGATAGTAGTGCAATCGAGAATATAGAAATAGGTTAATTAATTAATTAATTAATCCAGAAATAGATTCCAAAATTTGTGGATATTTGGTTTACTGCCTGGTATTTGGCAAATATCTGTAGCACTTGGGAGGCTGAGGCAGAAGGGCTGTAAGTTCAAAGTCAACTTAGTCTGCGTAGTAAGACCTATCTCAGATAACACAAGGAGCCAGGGAGATGGCTCAACTGGTAAAGGCATTTTCTGCCAAGCCTGAAGATCTGAGTTTTGTTACCAGAACCCACACAGTGGATAAAGATAACTGACTCCTGCAAGGCAATCTCTGACTTGCAGACACACATGTCATAGCATCTCTCCCAGATAAATAAATATATGTAACAAAAACATTAAAAAAATACGATACTCCAGCGCTCCAGGGATTATCGTTTAATTTAGTTTAATTGTTTTTGCAATGAGTGTTGCTAGAGCAATTATAAATTTAATGTCTACCTCATACCACAGGCAAACTCTATTATAGATGGGTCATAGAAAGCTCCCTGCCCCTCCAACATTGAACCCAGGACTCACGCTTGCTAGGCGTGTGTTCACTGAGCTACAGCCTCAGCCTTGAGTGAAACTTCTTTAAGATAACAAAGGGAGATGGATATTCTTCTGAAAAAGACCTCCTTAACGGAATACAAAATCGCTAACTATATGTGATTCGTATATTGGACTATACACACGGTAACAACTAGCATTTGACCCAAGTCACATCTGAGCGCTGGGGCTACAGTCGAATGGAAGAGTGCCTGCCTAATCCATGAGGCCCCGGGGTTCAATCCTCAGTGCTGGGTGGGGATGGAGGGTAATCATGACTAAGACAGGAAAAAAAAAGGAAAAGAAGAGATACTTTATATCTACCAAAGGACTCAGTCCAGAAGGCCCATTTTAGGATAATAAAAAGAAAACGCAGGGGCTGGAGAGATGGTTCAGTCAGGAAAGGGCTTGCCATGCAAGCATGGACCCGAGTTTGGATCCCCAGCACCCGAGTACAGATGGGGATATTGTGGTTCATCTGTAATCCCAGCACATGGTGCATATACAGACAGGCAAAGCATCCACACACATAAAATAAAATAAATTTCAAAACATAAAGTGGAAAACAATAGAACGAGACACCCAACATCACTTTGGCCTTCGCACACTTGCAAGCATGAGCACATGGACCTCATGCATATAATTGAGTACATGTATGTGCTTCCACTACCCACACACCAAGAAGAAAGGAAGGAAGGAAGAAGGAAGGAAGGAAAGAGGAAAGAAAGAAAGAAAGAAAGAAAGAAAGAAAGAAAGAAAGAAAGAAAGAAAGGATAAATTAGGAAGGGTTGGGAGGTAGTGTCTCACTCTTTTAATCTCAGAACTTGGGAGACAGAAGCAGATGGAACTCTGAGTTTGAGGCCAGCCTGGTCTACATAGTGAGTTCCAGGACAGCCAGAGCTGCACAGTGACACCCTGTCTCAAAAATAAAATAAAACAAAAAATCAGGAAAACACAACCCAACTATTTTTTAAATTTCATTTATTTATTTTGTATACAGTGTTCTGTCTGCATATATGCCTGAAGGCAAGAAGAGAGTGCCAGATCTCATTAAAGATGGTTGCTGGGAATTGAACTCAAGACCTCTGGAAGAACAGCTAGTACTCTTAGCCGCTGAGCCATTTCTCCAGCCCCACCCCCCAACCCAATGTTTATAATGGGGTAAAAGACTTGACTAAATTCAGTATTTTACAAATGGAGGCATCTAAATGGCCATTAAGCTTTTGAAAAGACACTAACACTTCACTAAACATTATGAAAAAAAAATCTATATTAAAACCACGATGAGACTCCACAGTTACCCATCAAAATGGCTAGGATAAAAAAGGTAGAAAACAGTACCAGTGAGAATTTGAACCGTGAGGATGCCTCTGTGCCGCTGGGGAGGGTGTGAACTGACACTGTGGGCACTCTTGAAGTGTTCACCAAAGCTACACATACGCACACCCAGTGACCCAGCATTTTCAAGCCCATGTTTATAACCCACGGAAGCTCATGTATGCATATTCACTACAAGACACATGTCACGGTGCACTTAGCAAGGATATTCTAAGTAGCTCCCCGTGAGAGATTCCTCTGATGCCAATTATCTTAGTTATCTACTGCTACATAGGACAAAAATCAGCTTACAACTCAGGAGATTTAGATGATAACTTTAAAAAATCTATTTCTTTTTTATTTTGTGTGTATGAGTGTGTATACATACATACATGCACTTATGTGCTTCATGTGCATGCCTGATATCCATGGGCTGGCAGCCTAGTTCCTGGGTGTTCCATGCTCCTTACCACCCCAAGCCTTACAGGCAGTTTCGAACTGCCATGTAAGTGGGCGCTGTGAATTCAACCAAGGTCCTCTGGAAGAGCAGTCAGTGCTCTTAACCACTGAGCCATCTCTCCAGCCCCCAGACAGTTCTCTTAACTGCTCTTATCCACACACCTTCCCTCTATAATACTATGGTGGTCTGATTGAGATGCCAGTACAAGTCTATGTATCTAAACACTTCATCCCCAGTTCAAGACTGTTTGGGAAGGATTAGGAGAAGGAGCCTTGTTGGAGGAGGTGCATCACTGCGAAAAGGTTTTGAAACCTTCCCACCATCTCCAGGACACTCTCTCTGCCTCCTGCTGCGGGTCAAAGATGTGAGCCTTCAGTAGCTGCTCCCGTTGCCTGCTGCCATGCCTTTCCTACACTATCATAAATTCTATCCTTCTGGACTCAAGAGGTCAATTAAGCTCTTTCTTGTGTAAGTTGTCTTGATAATGGCATTTTATCACAATAGTAGTAAAGTAACCAGAACTGAAACTCAGCTCGGTTGTGACCCTGCACCCACTGAGCACTTACTTAACCAATCTTTGCCCCTCCTGAAGACTGTAAATCAGTAAACTTTGTTCTCTAATATACCCCCTGCACCAGGAAGAGTACGGGCAGCAAGAAGTTGCTTTCTTGAACAATTGGAAGTGGGCGTTAGCACTGTCTGGAGACACTGACAGGGCAATTGCAGGCCTGTGGAGGAGGTGTGAGGTGGCTTGAATGAGAATGGCCTCCACAGGCTCATATATTTCACTGCTTGGTGCCCAGTTGGTGGAACTGTTTGGAAAGGATTAAGAGGCGTGGCCTTGTTGGAGGAGGTGTGTGACTGGGAGTGGGCTTTGAGGATTCAAACATCCAAGCCATCTTCCAGTTAGCTCTCTCTGCCTCATGCTTGTGGATCAGGATGCAATCTCTCAGCTACTGTCCCAGCATCATGGCTGCCTGCCTGCTGCCATGCTCCCCACCCAGATGGTCATGGACTCTAACCTTCTGCAACCGTGAGCCCCAAATTAAATGCTTTCTTTTACAAGTTGCCTTGGTCGTGGTGTCTTGCCACAGCAATTGAAAAGTAACTAAGATATGAGTCCACATGGCTTGATTCAGAAAGCTCTCAGATTTGCCGTCACTCTAGCCAGTCTGGAGTACCTGGGTCCTTCTGCGTGTAGAGTGAACTGTGGGAATTCCGTATTACAAGGCTTGGTTCTAACAACAGTAGCATTTCCCTCTTGCTCTCTGACTACAAATAAACGTGCCAGGCTTTTAGCTTGCTCTCTGATGAGCTTGCACTTAAGGAAGAAGAGAAGGAGGGGGAGGAGGTGAAGGAAGAGGAGGAGGAGAAAGGAGGAAAAGAAGAAACCAGGCAGACTGAATCTTGCCAAATTGCATCTCTGAGCAGATACCCCCACATCTGCATCATGTGAACAGCCAAATGCTCTGCAACTGGGGTGCCCATTAGACATCATGCGGGACAGACAGGAGAATTTATTCTTTCCCAAATTATTCTGGATCCAATTCAGAGATCTCCTCAGACCTTAGACCTATGATGGATCCATGGGATTCTCGTCACACATCACAGGAGTCTTGGAGGCCAGGAGATGCAGAGTTTCTAAAAGAAAACATTTCAACTCTCTACACCGGACCAAGTTTTTCTATCCTTAATTCTTCTTCCTTCCTTCCTTCCTTCCTTCCTTCCTTCCTTCCTTCCTTCCTTCCCCCTCCCTTCCTCCATTCCTTATTTAATCTGTCATATTTATGTTTATATATTTGAGAGGACGCTCAGGTAGAGGTCAGAGGACAATTCTGAAGAGTTGGTTCTTTCCTTAATCTTGTTTTTGAGGCAGAATCTCATGTTATTTCTGCTACTGTGCTCCATATGAAAGCCTTAGGGCAATTCCCCTGTCTCTGCCTCCCATCTCCCCACAGTAGTTCATTTAAGAAAGGTAGTCAGGCTGGGGAGATGGCTCTGTGGCTAAGAACACTGGATACTTTTCTAGAGGACCTGGGTTCAATTCTCAGTGCCCACATGGCAGCTCACACTGTCTGTAACTCCAATTCCCGTGGATTCAACTCCCTCAAACAGACATACATGCAGGCAAAACCACAAATGTGCATGAAAAAATAGTCTTCACCCTTAGTTTCTTCAATGATAATTTAGTCTAGAAAAACAATTAAGGCAGAACATCCATCCCAGGCTGACTCCCTATGTAACTCCTTTGTAACCTAGGATAAAGCTGAATTTTCCATCCTCCTGCCTCCACCTCCAGAATGCTGGAATTAAAGGTGTGTGCTACCATACCCTGTTTATGTGGTACTGGGACTAAAGCCCAGGGATTTGATGCTAAATAAGCCCTCTGCCACGGAGTTCCATCCCAACCCCTGAAAACCAACCCAGCAGAGAGTTTTATTAGTTCTTGTTTTGTTTTGTTTTGAAGTGGAATTGCTGGTTCACAATTATATGCATTATGTCTCCTATAGAGGTTGTACTGATTTGCACCCCATCCTCCAAATGTGCTTCAATCTTCTTTGATACTTTAAACAGACTGGAGAAACTGTGGTGTGTGTCTGGGTGGTTTCTGCATCAGGATGCAAAGATGAAGGGCTGGAGAGATGGCTCAGTGGTTAAAGCACATAACACTGTTGCAGAGGACCCATGTCAGGAAGCTGGCAATGTCTGTAACTCCAGCTCCAAGGGATCTGATGTCCTCTTCCAGCCTCTAATAGCGCCACACTCAAATACACAAATCTGGCCCCCCACACACACAAACGCATGCACGCATGCAAATAAAAACTTACATAAAACCTAAAATAAAAGTAAGCATATATATGTTTACATATATAAATGCACACACATTATATATATTATATATATATATATATATATATATATATATATGTTTTTTTTTTTTTCTGAGAAAAGGTCTCCTGTAGCTCTGACTATCCTGGAACTAATTCTGTAGACCAGACTGGCCTTAAAGTCACAGAGTTCCTCCTGCCTCTGCCTCCTAAGTGCAGGGACTAAAGGAGTGTACCATCCAGCAGTTTTTTAACTTAAAAGAATAAAGACAAACAGATCAGTAGTCTATTAACCCAATCATGAGAACTGGTTCAAACATGAGCCTCTTTTATAACAAATCCTGAATCTCTGTAGACTCCTATCCAACCCTTACTGTTGTCTGAGGCTGCCATCTGTACAGCCTCAGTTTCAGAACTTACATGACCTCTGCAAATGGCTGTCCTGCCCACAAATTATTCCTCTCTATGTCTTCCCCCCCCCAACCTGTAGTCTCCTCGTCCTCCCTCAGATGCAAATGAAATACCCCTTCCCCATTTGATAGTACCATGACACTCCCAGGGAGGATTTTCTCAGTCTTAGCACCAGCTGCTAGGAACACGATCATTCACAGTGATAGTTAGCCTTCCAAGTCAGCTTGATGGGCTACAGAATTAACCAAGAGACACGCCATGGGCCAGCCCGAATTAACTGAGAGGGAAAAGACGCTCCCTCACAGTAGGTGGCACCTTCTAACGAATGACCCTTGGTTATAATGAGGTCTGAAGAAAAACCAGTGTCACCTGTGGGCCTTTGCTTCTTGCTGGTGTGTCGGCTGCCACCATCGTACTCCACTGAAACCATCCTTTAGCTTCTTTGGCCTTCTTATGTAGACTGAAGCCCAGGAACTCTCAGGGCTCTTCCAGGCCTTCAGCACCAAACTGGGACTGCTGTGTCATCTGTCTCACAGGCTGATAGCCATTCACAGGCTTCCCAGGGTGTAGAAGGCTGCCTTTGGACTACTCAGTCCCTATCCTGAAAGCCATTCTAAATAAATGCACTTTTATAATGTATGTACATTCTGTCTGTTCTGTACCTCTGGAAAACCCTGCCTCATCCACCCACACACTTGTCCTCCCACAGTGAACTTAAGGATAGACGCCTCTTCCTCTTCCTCTTTGGGCCAGCGCCTCTGCCCAGTGTGCCTGGCACATCTCCTCCATAGGAAGCTTGCTAAGGAGTGTGGGAAGTGCACAGTTGTGTACTGCCTGCTGTGAACCCAGTTCCCTTCTCCTTTCCAATGGGCCAAAAATAGGACAGTTTCGGATGGTGGTTCTTTTCCGTGTTTGTGGGATTTCTTCTCCCAGAATCTTCTCTGGTAAAAGTGGTGTCCTTGGTGCCTGGGGATAGCAGGAGTTCCTTAAACACACTCCAAAAAAGGGGGTATCTGACCAAAAGATCCTCTGCAACACAGTTGCAAATTACTCCTGCCTGCCCGATGTGGTCGGAGGGTAGTACGTCTTTCTAAAAGTCCCAGGCTTTGTGTTCTCAAAAGACAATTCTTCGTATTTTATTAACTTCTGTGGGTGGGGGCGGATCTAGGCATGTCCATGAAGGATTATCTAGATTAGATTAACCGAGGAAGGAAAACCTACTCTAAATGTGAGCTGTACCAGCCATGGGCTAGTGTCCTTAGCGTCCCAGGCAGACTACAATGAGATCGAAAGCTGAGCAACAGTGTTCCTTGCTCTCTGCTTCCTGACTACGAATGTGATGCTACCTTACTCTCCTGCCACCATGACTACACCAACACTGTGAGCCAAAATAAACCCTTCTCCCATAAGTTGCCTTTACCAAATATTTTCCACATCAGAGAGAAGAGTTAGTAATTCAGAAGGCATGGTGGTGCACCAATAATCCCACCACTCAGGAGGTTGGGGCAGAGGAAGTGTGGGGAGTTTGAGGCTAAACAAGCCAGTGATACATAATGAGATGTTTGTCAAAAGCAAAAAGCAAACACCCCTCACTCCCAAAATTTTATGCTAGTAAGTCAATGGAGGATGGAAAAAAAAGAGAGAGAAAGGGGGGAAAGAGACCAGACAGGTAGAAACACAGCACAGTAATGATCAAGCTGACCATATTTTAAAATCATGTTAAATATAATTAACTCATTAATTTGATAGAGATGATCAGTTTGTATCCAAGACTTAACTCCATGTTATCTAAAAGAAACACATGTTAAACGTAAAGAAAGCCAGTAGGATCACTCAGCGGTTAAAGACACTAATGACCTGAGTTCAATCCCCAGGACCCACATGGTAAAAGGAGAGAACAGAGCCCCCAAAAGTTGTTTTCTGATGTGAGAGTGTACACACACACACACACACACACACACACACACACACACACACACACACGGATTAGAAAAGACAAAAGAAACATGATACCACCATGCTAACATGAAAGGGAAACAAGTATGGCTACATTAACATCAGACAAAATAGACTCCATGGGGGCGAAGGGGGGGTTGGGGTTGGTGAGCAAGAACAAAGGAGATCATTTTAGAGGGATGTAAAGGGGGCAACTCATCAAATGGACATAATGGCACAGCTGTTTATGCATCTAATAGGGTTTTTAAACACATGACCACAGAAGCGATAGAACTGCAAGGAAAAGCAGACACATCTATTCAGATACTTCAGCATCCATTTCTCAACCACGGATTAAACAAGCAAGCAGAAAGTCAAAGAACTACAGGAGAATACTACCAACTAACTTGGCCCGATTGACATTTATAGAACACTCAAAAACTGCAGCACACACATTCTTTCTAAGAGAACATGGACTTGTTACCAAAGCAGACAATAGTTTGAGCATAAAGCAATTTAAATGATTATTAAAATTATTCAAGCCATGCAATGTATAGTCTCTACTCACATTGGAATCACATTAGATACCATTAACAAAAAGCTTTCTAGAAAACTCCCATATATTTGGAAGCTAATTAGCAATATTTATAAATAGCTTGTGAGTGAAATAAAAACTTGAAAGGGAAATTAGAAAGTATTTTAAATTGGAAAAAAAATGGAAGCATGAACTAGGCATTTGGCACACAGTGTAATCACATCATTCAGGAGGCTTCTGAAGCAGGAAGACTGTGAGTTCAAGGCCAGGCAGGGCTATAAAGTGAGACTCTGTCTCAAAATAAGCAAGCAAACAAAGAAATAAATAAAATATAAAAGAAAACATGACTTCTTAAAATACTAGTCATTGCTAGATGCACAGTACTTAGAACCAGTTTTTGGGGTTTTTTTGTTTTGTTTTGTTTTGTTTTGTTTTTTTGTTTTTGAGACAGGGTTTCATGTAGCTCAGGCTATCCTTTAACTCACTATGTAGCCAAGGATAACATTGAACTTCTTATCCTCTTGCCTCTACTTCCTGAGTGCTGGTGCAGGTTTGTATCACCACAGCTGGTTTTTTATGGTGTTGGGAATTGATACCAGAGCTTCAGCTACCAAGCCAGCTACATCTCAGCTCCAGCATGTATATTAGAAATTTTAAAAGGTGTCAAATCAATGCTGGCTTCCAGCATAAGATAAAGAACAAGCAAAACTGGAAATAAAATAAAAGGAAATGAGGAATAGAAGGAAAAATCAATAAACTCTAAAAATGGAAAAGTGCCAGTTGACATTGGCTTTAATCCCAGTACTCAGGAGGCTGAGGCAAGTGGATCTTTGTGAACTCAAGATCAGTCAGGTATACATAGTGACTTCCAGAACAGCCAGAGCTACATAGTGAGACCCTGTTTTGTAATAGTAATAATAATAATATAAAGATAATAAATAAAAATAGGAAAGATAAAACCTCAATGTAGATGTAACAGACATAAAACAGATTCAATAAATTCTAAATTCAATAGGAAGAAATTTAAAATAATAGTTAAAAGTCAATTAACTGAAAATTGTTTGTTTTTCTTTTGAGAAATATCAATAAACTGTGAGACTTCCAGCAAAATATCCTGGTTTGCTTTCTATTGCTGTGATAAAGTACCATGACCGGAAGCAACTCAGGGAGGAAGGGGGATATTTGGTTTCGTGGAGGCAGGGACCGAAGCAGAGACCAGGAAGCAGTGCTGTTTACTGACTTACTCCCCATGACTTGCTCAGTTTGCTTTCTTATACTCACCCCCCAGGCCCACCTGCCCTGCAGTGGCACTATCCACAAGGGACTGGGCCTTCCCATATCAATCATTAATCACAAAAATGCCAGGCCAACAGCATGAAGATGTTTTCTCAATTGAGGTCCTCCCTTCCCAGATGACCCTGGCTTGTGTCAAGTTGACAAAAAATAAAAATAAATAAGTAAATAAATAACCAACCCACCAAACTAGTCAAGAGAAATGGATAGGAGACCAGATTGCTGATACTGGAAATACAAGCTGCACTGCCCCCAGCACATTCTAAAAACCACAACACTCTCTCAAGCAACAGAAACCAGAATAGTTCAACACTGTTAAAGAAACTGAATGTGTAGTTAAAACCTTCCCAAAAAGGAAACTCATTCTGGGATGGCCTCACTAGTCATCCCTGCCAACATTTAAAGGAGGAATAGGACCAGTTCCTCTAATTCTTCTGGACAATTGGACACTGGTCACACTAAATGTTCAAGACCCAAGTCAGGTTTCCTTTCTTTTTACAATTTATTTGTTTTTGCCAGGCAGTGGTGGAGCATGCCTTAAATCCCTGAACTTGGGAGCCAGAGGCAGGCGGATCTCTGTGAGTTCAAGGCCAGCCTAGTTTACATAGTTAGTTCCAGGACAGGCTCCAAAGCTACAGAGAAACCCTGTCTCAAAAAAAAAAAAAAAATTCTTTGTTTTTATTTTATGTGTATAAGTGTCTGCCTGCATGTTCATCAGTAGACCAGGTATGTGGTATGTGCCTGTGGAGAACAGAGAGGGTGTTGGATCCCCTGGAACTGGAATTATGAACACTTGTGAATTGCCAGGCCAGTGCTGGGAACCAAAGTGGGGTTCTCTGCAGTAGCAATCCACTGATCTAAACCAGTGAGGACAATGGACCAACTAACCCTCTGTAACTGTAAGTCAGGCCTAATTAAATGCTCTCTATTATAGGAGTTGCCACGGTCATGGAATTTCTTCACAGCAATAGGACACTATTAACAAGTACCAAGTTTCCAGGGGTAGCAACACTCTTAAATTGTGGTGATGGCTGCAAATTTGAATGTTCTAAATTGAACTGTAAACTTTAAATATGTAAGTTGTATAGTATGGGGATTATGTGTCAATAAAGTTGTTATTTAAACTTCCAAACTTCCAAAAAAAAAAAAAAAAAAAGGCAAGTGCACATCTTTAACCCCAGCACTCAGAAGACAGAGCAGAGGCAGGCAGGTCTCCATGAGTTTGAAGCCAGCCTGGTATACAAAGCATGTTCTAGGACAGCCAGGGCTACACAGATTAAACCTGTCTCAAAAACAAACAACAACAAAAACCCCAAAAATCGAAGGATATGGGTCCTCAGGATGGTTCAGCAGGTAAAAGCCCTTGTTACCAAACTTAATGATGGATCCCCAGAACCCACATGGTAGAAAGTGAGAACAGACTCCCAAGATGTCCACTAAGCTACACATGAAAGTGTTAGACCCCCGAAAACTCAAGTATCCGGGGTCCCAGGCCACGTTCTCGGACCCCAATCACCAGGTGGATTCGAGAGCTTGCTGCAAACTGCACGAGGCTTTATTGTAATTTAATGAGCTAACCCCATGTTAGCTCGGGTCTTTCACCCACCCGCCATGGCGGATGGCTAGAAAAGACGGCTCCTAGGGGCTCCCAAAAGATCTTATAGGGCAGCATAAGGGGAGTGTCTAGGGTACGCACAGTCTTACGATTGGTGTGCCTCCAGCCTTGGAGGGCTTGCCCTGTATTGATTGGTCAACTGGTTGTTATGGCTCATAGGCCCTCCCAGGGTGGTTGCTATGCTCTCTACGTCATTGCTGTGCACTTGTCCGTAAAGCACACCCAGGGTCGTAAAGCATAGCGCCACCAGCTAACTTCTGATTGGTTCCTTGTCACAAGACAGGCATCTGACCTTCTAGTGTCTAGGGCAAGGTCATAGAAGCACATGTTCGACCGTTATGGCTGCCGAAAGGGAAGCTGGTTCCTTCAAAAGAAAGCCCACACTGAGTGTGGGCATGCTCATACACACACAGACACGCAGACACACACACACACACACACACACACACACACACACACACACACAGAGAGAGAGAGAGAGAGAGAGAGAGAGAGAGAGAGACAGAGAGACAGAGAGACAGAGAGACAGAGACAGAGACAGAGACAGATAGTTTCCTTCAATTCCCTCCTTCCACCATGTAGGTTCTGGGGACCTATCAACAGTTATCAGGCTTGGTGGTAAATGCCACCACCCCGAATCTTACCCACCCTTGACTGTTCTATTTGTGGTTGTAACTCCAACACCAAAACAAGGTCTGGCAAATGGTGGTGGGTATAAACAAAACAGTGCTTGAAGGAATACGTGCAAAAGTCCTGTGTCAGGAAAGAGCCCCCTTCATCAGAGAAAAGAAAGCTTGGTGTGTGGACTGGGAAGACACAGGGAGTCTGCATCCAATTGTTTGCATCTCAATGTAAAAGCAATGTAAAGGGAGCCAAAGAAGGGTTTCAAGTGAAGGTGGATCAGATTTACATTTGAAAAGAACAGTGACTGCAGGAGAAAGCTGGTGAAGACTAGGGCTTAAAAAGTTGTACTCTGCAACAAAGGTTAGTGACCTTGGAAAAAATCAGTCCAGGTGGAGCATGAGACGTGACTGGAGGGGTGGAGGATGGGAAGCAAGTGCCACCCCCAAAACTACACTCCTCTCAGCAAGGCCTCTCCTTCCGCCCTGTGTCTCCAGGGAAACAGCCCCAAAATACACTTGGCTTTAAAAGTAACAAAGACATGTCCCTATGCATATTCACACACAGCCGGCTCGAGGCTCACCGGTCCATTCAGTCTGTTCAAGAGCTGCTCGCCCCGACAGAGGGAGGGAGAACTCATGGCTGTCATTCTCAGCTCCCACCAGATGCTAGAGGCAAGAGGACAAAAAGAGGCTGTCCCTGACGGAAACACAACTCGTTCCATTGTAGACTTACCATGCCTCTCATACGAACTATACAACCTAGAACCCCATGGGGGACAGGTAGGACAGTGGGTGTTATTGTTTTGTTTAAAAAGAAGAAAAGAGAAATTGCTGAGACATGAGAGTAAAGGGGCAGGGGCCTATCTTTTAAAGGGGTCCTCTGCACCTGCGTGCAGACTTCTTTCCCATGGAACCTTGGGTTGACCAGGGTATTGCCTGAGTGGATTCCACCAGGTAACAGGGGCAGGCCAGCATAATGCCTGAACCTTTCAGTGGGGGGCTCTGGAATGTGCTTGCCACTGGTGTGATGAAATGTCTGATCCAAGAACTGAGAAGTTCTAGAACAGCCTGGTCTACAAGAGCTAGTTCCAGGACAGCCTCCAAAGCCACAGAGAAACCCCGTCTCGAAAAACCAAAAAAAAAAAGAAAGAGAAAGAAAGAAAGAAAGGAAGAAAGGAAGGAAGAAAGAAAAAGAACTGAAAAGATTAGCTTACTAGCTGAGGGCTTTTTGTTTGTTTGTTTTTCCCAGCCACGTGCAAAACCAGGAATAAGCACTGTAACTTCTCTGGGTACCCACCATCTCAAGAATGAAGAGATGAAACACCTAGCCTGTCCTAGCAAGAAATGTCAACGGAACGACGATACAAGGAGAGATCTGGATTTTCAATGAACTCCTGAAGAAAAGGAATATAGCTGGGCAGTGGTAGCGCATGCCAGTAATCCCAGTTCTTGGGAGGCAGATGCAGAGGCAGGAGGATCTCTAAGTTTGAGGCCAGCCTGGTCTACAGAGAAAGTTCCAGGACAATCAAGGCTATGCAGAGAAACCCTATCTTGAAAAATGAAACAAAACAAAAACCAGGATCTGGCTATGTCACTCAGGTTAGACTCTGACTCCCAGGCTCAAGTGACCCTACTCACTGGCCTTTCCAGCACCTGGGACAAATGCATCCCACTGGCATCCCACTGTGCTAGCTAAGCTGTACATTGTTTTTTGGGGGGTGGGCAGCAGGGGCAGGTTGAGACAGGGTTTCTCTGTGTAGCTTTGGAGCCTGTCCTGGAACTCTGTAGAACTCACAGAGATCAGCCTGCCTCTACCTCCCAAGTGCTAGGATTAAAGGTGTGCACCCAGTTTAGCTGCATATTATTTAATGGACTGTTTTGTAATATTTGTGTGTGTGTGTGTGTGTGTGTGTGTGTGTGTGTGTGTGTGTGTGTGTGTGTGTGTGTCAGTGTGAGTGTATGTCACATGTGTGCAGATATCCATGGAAGCCAGAAGAGGACCCAGGGTTCCCTGGAGCTAGAAGTTACAGTCAGATGTGAGCTGCCCAGTGTGGACCTTGGGAACCAAACTCAGGTCCTTTAGAAGATCAGGAAGTGCTCTTAACCTCTGAGTCATCATTCTAGGCCCCACCTTCAGTGACTCTTTAACAACTACAATTTTACATTATTTTCTATGGAGGAAAAGAGCTCATTCAATCTTTCTTCTCGAGTACAACTGACCAGAATGTGTTATTACAGGAGTACAATAGGCCCTTATCCTCAGGAGATATCCCACAACCCCCAGTGGGTCCTGAAACTGTACCTAGTACCAATCCCTATGTATATTATGTTTTTCCTATATATGTACATACCTATATGAATTTTATTTTGTTTTTTAGAGATGGTTACTCTGTGTAGCTTTTGGAACCTGTCCTGGAACTTGCTCTGTAGACCAAGCTGGCCTCAAACTCACAGAGATCTGCCTGCCTCTGCCTCCTTAGTGCTAGGATTAAAGGCATGCACCATCACCGCCCAACTATACATTTTGTTTTTTAAATCAGTCACAGTGAGACAGATTAGAGAGCACCACCTCTCACTGGGGTCCTCGGGTAGCAGCTAAGCAGTTAGAGCCCTAAGAGATGATACATTCCGTTACAAATATTGACAATAAGCTATTATTATAAGCATTCTCTCTTTCCTTTTAAAAAGCTAAGATGGAGGTTGGGGCAATATGCGTCTCTGGGTGATGGTTTTTTACTCCCTTTCCTGGTGTTCCAGTTGTCTTGGACAAACGACTATCTTCCAAACTGCCAGGCAGACTGTCTAAATGCTTGCACCAGCAACTTTGAACACTCCATAGGTACCTTGAGAATGCTACATGGCAACCAATGCTGCTTGCTGCTGACGGACAACTCCAGCTCTGGAAGACACTATCCTGTCTGTGACTGCTTCAAAACAGCTTGCACCAGACTTTTTCTGATCATATGCCTTGTTAAACTCTGAATGACCCTACAGCCATTTCCACTCAGACCAGAAGAGAGCATTTGCCCTGATGGTGTAACCGAAGAATGATGGCTGGTACAAATACACAATCCTCTATTTGTGTGTGGCTGCCATCACTGATGCAAATGTGGTCCTAGATTTGGATGAAGAACCGCTACGGTTGGAGCAGATAGCCTTGCCACGCTCCCTTATGGTTTGAATCGGAAATGTCCCCCAAAGACTCATGTGTTTGAGCATCTGGTCCCAGATGCTGGCACTATGGTGTAAGGTTGTAGACTCTTCAGGAGCGGAGACTGGCTAGTGGAAGTGGGTCACAGATGGGCATGTCTTTGGGAGTATCGCTACCTGCTTTCTGGTCAGTAGCCACATGATCAAGCCTATGACACAAACCACTCTGCCACGCCTTCCTGGTTGTAATAGACACATTCTTTAGAAATCATGAACCAAACTAAATCTCCCTCCTCTGTTTCTATTAGGTACTTAGTCACAATGAGGAGGAAAGTAACTACCAGATCTATTTCTGGCTACATAAGCAGGCCCTCAGACTAACTTCGTGAGTCACGAGGTAGACATCTCCCTGCGCTGCCCCTGTGTGCCATGCTGTAACAATGGCTTCTCTCCAGTGCCCTTTCCTTGCCTACCTTTGATTCCTACAATTGACAGAATAGGCGGAGCTCATACTGAAGGGACCAGCTCCCCATTTCGGCAGCCATAACAGCTTGTCTGACCTTGTCCTAGTCACTAGAAAGTCAGATGCCTGCCTCGTGGCAAGGAACCAATCAGAAGTTAGCTGGTGGCGCTATGCTTTACGACCCTGGGTGTGCTTTACAGACAAGTGCACAGTAAGGACACGCAGAACATAGCAACCACCCTGGGAGGGCCTATGGGCCATAACAACCAATTGGCCAATCAACACAGGGCAAGCCCTCCAAGCCTGGAGGCACACCAATTGTGAGCCTGTGCGTACCCCTAGACACTCCCCTTACGCTGCCCTACAAGATCTCGATGCAGCCGGTTCAAGCTGTCTTTTGTAGCCGTCCGCCATGATGGATGGATGAAAGACCCAAGCTAACATGGGGTTAGCTTGTTAAACAACAATAAAACCTCATGCTGCATCAAGCTTTCGAATCCGCCTGGTGATTGGGGTGACCTCGGTCTTGGGCTAAGACCCTGGAAGCCTGACCTTTCCGGGGGTCATACAATACCATGGAGAGGATGACAGAAGTATCAACAGAGAGGTGTTACTGGTCACAGCAGCAACAGCAGCAGTAGCTGTGAGAAGGTAGAGAGTGGTCAGACCAGAACTATGGGAAACAGAAATGTTGAAGACTGAAAAGAGCTTATGGACAAGAAATCGCAGGCCCTAGTCACTAGGGAGCAGCCGAGTTTTAAGAGTAGGCTCTCAAACCCCCTAGTTTCAGAGATGGAACTCTGTTGCTGTAGAGCTTAAGGGTGGTATCACCTGAGGCCTGTTCAAGAACAGCTGCCACTGCCTTCGACTTCTTCCTGCTGCCCATCACTGACTCTCGAGGCTACTGAAGTTTACAATGGCTGCCAAATGTCAGGGCTGAAAAGCCAGAGCATTAAGCAGTGCCCAGAGACATAAATTTCTGGATTCCAATTTGAAGGATAGGCCCCTAGCTCTCAGGACTTGGAGCTTTTTGGAGTCCAGTCCCTAGACCTTGAGTACTTAAAAGCCACAGATTGCCAGCACTGGAATAATGTTTCCTCTCTGGCTCACAATTTATTCATGTATTTCTTCTCTCTTCCTCCTCCTCCTCTTCTTCTAAGACAGGTTTCATGTAGCCCAGACTGGCCTCAAATTCACTAGGGCTAGCCTTAAACCTCCTGCCTCTACCTCCAAGTACTGCAATCATAAGTAATTGCCACCATGCATTTCTAACTACAATTCTATCTCAGTAGAGTAAAAGAACCAACAGATTAGTAACATCAACATGACACTAGCAACTTATAAAAAAATCTAATAAAAGTTATTTAAAACTACGGATTTCCCTCTGGTGAAACAGTGGCATGAATATTATGGGATAATTAACTATTGTCCAATTGGATTTGAGGCTCCTTCCACACGGGGAAAATTTATGCTTGGTACCATAAACCTAGTTAGGCCTGTGCCTAGGGAGTCATAGACTCAAGGAGAGAACGTACTGCAGTTGTTTTGTGAAATGGACATGTTATCAAACTACCTTCTAAATATGTGCTTATATCCATATGCCTTAGGGTTGTCCTTACTGTGATAAAGCACCATGACCAAAGCAGGGGGAGGAAAGGCTTAATCTGGCTGACATTTCCATATCATTGTTCATCACTGAAGGAAGTCAGGACAAGACAGGAACATGGAGGCAGGAGCTCATGCAGAGGCCGTGTGGAGGGGTGCTGCTTACTGGCTTGTTCCCAATGGCTTGCTCAGCCTGCTTTCTTATGAAGGGACCAGCTCCCCATTTTGGCAGCCATAACAACTGAACACGTACTTGCCTGACCTTGTCTTGGTCACTAGGAGGTCAGATGCCTGCCCCTTTCGGCAGCCATGACAGTAACACGTGCTTCCCCAGACCTTGCCTTGGTCACTAGGAGGTCAGATGCCTGCCTCGTGGCAAGGAACCAATCAGAAGTTAGCTGGTGGTGCTATGCTTTACAGCTCTGGGTGTGCTTTATAGACAAGTGCACAGCAATGACTCGCAGAGCATAGCAACCACCCTGGGAGGGCCTATGGGCCATAACAACCAGTTGACCAATCAACACAGGGCAAACCCTCCAAACCTGGAGGCACACCAATTGTGAGCCTGTGCGTACCCCTAGACATTCCCTTTACACTGCCCTATAAGATCTCTATGCAGACGCTTCGAGCCGTCTTTCCTAGCCATCCGCCATGGTGGATGGATGGAAGGCCCGAGCTAACATGGGGTTATCTCGTTAAACAACTACAATAAAGCCTCGTGCAGTTTGCATCACGTTTTCGACTCTGCCTGGTGATTGGGGTGACCACGGTCCTGGGCTGAGATCCTGGGGGCCTGAGCTCCCCGGGTTCTTTCACTTATAGAACCACCAGCCAGGAGGTATCCCCACCCATAATGGACTGGGCCTTCCCTCAATCACTTACTAAGAAAATGCCTTGCAGGCTTGCCTGCACCCTGAGCTTATGGAAGCAGTTTCTCAGTTGAGGCTCCCTCCTCTCTGATGGCTCTAGCTTGTGACTGGTATCCAACATACCATAGGTTAGCACTGCTTACAGCCTTGGCCACAAAGCTCCTTTCTACAGTGTGCAGTAAATGCTGAGATTCATAACTGGTCAAGTGTTGACAATAAGAAGCCATTGAGTGCTCAGTCCTAAAGGAGACCTCTATATACACCCTACCTCCACCTCCAAGGGTTTTGGGCACAGAAGAGGAGGCTGGAAGAATGTTACACCCAAGGCATGGGAAGAATGCACAAAATGGGGCCCATCAACATTGCAGCACACACAGAGGAGTACCCGAGGCCCCACTCCCGAGGAGCTTCGGACAGTTGATGGCTACTAGAGGAGAAGGGGTTATTTTTCTTAGGGTTGGCATATTTAGTGATGAACCTGCTTGCTTCCATCTTAGGCTTGAAAGCCATCTTATAGTAGGTTCATTCCTGTCTATGATTAAACCTCTGTTTCTCAAGGACTAGGCTATGTCCCACCTGTAACCTTAAATACAAATGGTTCTGTACTGTCTGTTCCAGGAAATTGCAACCATGCCTTTGTTTCAAAAAGTTGTTATGACCACCTTGCAACTGTGCCTTTGTTTCAGAAGGTTGTTATGTCTACCTCACTATGTTCTGCTTCTGTAACCCTGCCTATTTGCTTGATAAATCTCCCATTTGGAAATCTCCCCTACCCCTGAGCTATAAAAACCTTATCTTCGTGGTTGGAGAGATGGTTCAATAGTTAAGAACACTGGCTGCTCTACCAGAGGACCCAAGTTCAATTCCCAGTACCCACATGGCAGCTCATAACTGACTGTAACTCCAGTTCTAGGAGATCCAACACCCTTGTACAGACAAACATGCAAACAGAGCACCAATGCATGTAAAATAAAAATATATAAAAAAGAACAAAACCAAAAAACCCTTATCTTCCCCACATCCAATGCTGACCTCTTGAACCAGGGGGAGGCAGCCCATTTACACAAATAAAAAAGCTTGCTTTAATTAATTTACCCATGATGATTTTGGATGGTGATTTTTATCCTTGCATCTTTGGGATTAATAGTAGCCACTGGTAAATTGACCATAAACTAGTACATAACCCATACTATGTACACAAAGGCAACCCTAACTAAGCTTATTGGGTAATTTTTTTTAAATATATGGAAGTGAGAGAGAGATTTGTGAGAGTTTCAGGAGGAGAATGGAGTGTGTGTGATAAGAATTATCTACATGAATCTTAGTATTTTTATTGCTGTGATTAAAAAATAGACAGAAGCATCTTGGAGAAAAAAGGATTTATTTCATTTTATAGCTTGTATCCCAGTGGTTATCAATCTGTGGGTCGTGACCCCCCTTGGGTCAAAGGACCCTTTCAACAGAGGTGGCTTACCAGATGCCCTGCATATCATATAATGATTTATAACAATAGCAAAATTTAACTTTATAGTTGGGAGTCACCACAACATGAGGAACTGTATTAAAGGGCCACAGCATTAGTTAGGGAGGTTGAGAACCACCGGTGTAGTCCGCCATCAGGCAAAGTCAAGGCAGGAACCTAAGGGTAGGAACTGAAGCAGAGACCACGGAGGAATTTACTTAGATTTGTTCTTGTGGCTTGCTCAGCCTGCTTTCTTACAGCTCCTAGAGCCACCAAGCCCCAGTGATGGGACCTCCCCCATCAATTGGGAACACTTTCCCAATTGAGGTTCCCTCCTCTGAAATGATTCTAGCTTGTGTCAAGTTAACATAAAAAACAGCCAGTACACATATAAGGTTGTCAAAGAACTTTTAAAAAATTTAAATGACAAATTATTTCTGTGATTTCCTAAGTGTCAGACCACAATCTCCCATGATAACCGAAACACTAGAGAAGAGGTAGGGGTTTACGGAATTGTCAGCTTGGAGTATTATTTCAGGACGGCTGTTGATTTGGGGGAGAAAAAAAATCTTGTTCAAGCTTCTTTCCTCTATGACTTCGATTAGTTCAGATTATTTTGTGTTGTAACTACTCTTCTTTTATATTTCCCAATTCTTCTGATGCTGGCGGCCTAGGTCTAAAGGCATATTCCAGTCAGGTTTATAAGTCCGTGCAGCGAGGATGGATTAGAGGCTGTCCCTCCTGGCCATGTCTACCTCGGGAACGCTAGTAACAACGCATACGATACGCGCTACAGAAAAGCATCCCGCGAATGACCGCTTCGGGGTGTGGCTAGGGCTCCCGGCACGGCCTGGGTGAAGGAGGGTGCAGAGGGCCTCCCTACCCCCGCCCGGGCCCTTCACCGGGAGCTGCAGGAGCCCAACCCCACGCCCGGGTCTCCGCAGGCCCGCCTCCACCGCAGCAGGCGACCCGTGCTTCTCCCGATCCCCGCCAGCTTTCAAGAGGAGCGTGCTCCGCGGGGCCCGCCTCTCACTTCCGCATTGGGAGCCGAGCGGGGCTCTCGCTAGATCTCGCGAGAGGGAGTGGGATCGCCGGGCCCGCCGGGGTCAACCCAGGTCACCGCCCTCGCCGCGCTGCCAGTGCCGGATCCCGGGGTCTCAAGCTCTCCCTGGGCCGTTTTGTGAGAACACGAACAAGGTTCCTAAAGCCATTGGTCCATTTCAAAGCACAACTGGCCCTAAAGATTCTCATCAGGACGCAAGGAACGGGGTGCCCCGTGTGGCGGTCACCGTTGCGATTTGGCTGCAGCACACCGGTCTCTAACCATGTAATTTACCCCCCCCCCACACACACACACAATAACCCTAGAGAAATGCAGAATAAAATATATATATATTCCTACTCTTGTTACTGAACTGGGCGAAGTAAGGCTCCCAAGAGCGAAGGAACCTGCCAAGGCCCACAGACTGCTGCTAGAAAGTTAAACTTTGCCCCACCTCATCCAAATCCTCGTTTCTGTAGCACAGCAATTGCCAACGGGTCTCTCCACCTCTTAATCTACTAGGGAATGCTGGTGACAGCCTCAGGGACACACGAAAATCCAGACGCTTTCGGCTCAACCTTTCTGAGATTCGTTCTTTCTACCGATACGTGGAATAATAATAATTTATCGTAGAATTATTGGGTTAGGTGAACACTCCGTGTGTATTACATAGTAAGCTCTCAATAAATAGCAACTTAAGCTATTAATTTTTTTCTCCCCTTATGTGTTGTATTTGGTGCGGGAAGTGCAAAAACCACACGTGAATGAACTGAGGAAGAAAGAAAATAGTCTGGCCAGACACCAACTGGTCGTCACCTCCAGCCCACTCAGCTCTTACTTCTCAGATACGGAGTCACTTCAAAGGGCTTGAATAGGGACATGACTGTCTTCTTTTCCCCCAAACAGTTATGCATTAGTGTCACTAAAGTTATGGACAGAAAAGTATACAAATCTGAAGGGTGTCTATGTTTTCACAAAATGAACACAGTCTTTATAGCAATACCAATTCCCAGAGCCTCGCCGTGTTCCCTTCTAGGCACGCCTCCCCCCCTGCAAGGGTTTGCCTGCTTCTGTAGGATTTAACTGGAATCCTTTAGTGCGCTCTCTCCTGTGACTTCCAAGGTCTCCCTGTGTGTCCTGCCTTCAGTAGGAAGTAGCCCAGGGGAGTCCCCTTTCATGTGGCCAGGACCGCTGCCAGGTCCCACCCATTTGAATACCACCCTCTGCCTCTCTGAGACTGCCTGTGTTCTATGACCCCCTTCTCCTGCCCCAGAGCCCTTGGAAGCCTTTAAACATCATAACTTATTTACTGGGATGTACTAACGATAGCATGGCAATGCCCAGGCTCATGCAACCCCAAGTAAGGTTCTTCCATGTGCTATGTCTGGTGCACGCCCTATGCTGCCCCACCAAGGCCTCATTCTCCTGTTGATGAGCTGTCTGGGGTGGGCGTGGGGGCTGTTGTTCCTGCCTACAGTCTGATGTTTGCTACAGTCTCCCAGCCCATATACAGCTCAATCCAACACCCTAAATATGGACTTCCAAAACCATGCAGCTTAAAGGACTGGGCTCAAGAATCTAGAAGTTCCACCAGGAGGAGGCAGTGTTGCCTGACCAAAAAAAAAAAAAGCTTTGAAAAGATGTCCCATTACACAGATGTCATTAAACCTATGTGACAGTGAAGAAAACAGTGCTCTTAGAAAGGTGATATTTATCCAAGTCATGTTCTTCATAAATGTCAAGGCCTTAGGAGGACCACTTCATACAGACCTGAATGTCTTCATGTAACCAATCAGGAGACTGACAAAGGCCTTTCCATGTAACTGATCCTCAAAGGGATTTTTTGTTTTGTTTTTGTTTTTCTTGTTTTGTTTTTCGAGACAGGGTTTTTCCGTTTAGCTTTGGAGCCTGTCCTGGCACTCACTTTGTAGACCAGGCTGGCCTAGAACTGGCAGAGATCCTCCTGCCTCTGCCTCCCGAGTGCTGGGATTAAAGGTGTGTGCCAATGACGCTACAGCACCCAGCCCTGAAAGGGATTTTAATCTGAGTATGGTGGCATATGCCTGCAATTCCAGTTCTCAAAAACCTGAGGCAGGAGAATTGAGAGTTTGTGGCCCCCCTGGTCTACATAGTGACCTTGCTTTTAAAAAGAATTCTGGGAGAGGTGGGCAGGATAAATAAGTGGCTTACAGATTAACAGCAGTGGCTGCTCTTGCAGAGGACGCAGGTTCCATTCCCAGCACCCACACAATGGCTTACAATGTCTGCAACTCTAGTTCCAGGAGATCTTGTGTTCTCTTCTGGCCTACACTGGCACCAGACACTCAAGTGGTGCATAGACATATATGCAGGCAAAATACCTGTATACATAAAGTATTTTTAATTTTAAAAATTCCAGGAGATAGACTGGTGAAATGACTCAGTGGATTTGCTGCCAGTGCAACAAACCTGATGACCTGAGTTTGATGCCCAGAACCTACCTAAAGGTTGAAAGAAAGGATCAACTCCACAAAGTTGTTCTGTGACCTACACACACACACACACACACACAGAGAGAGAGAGAGAGAGAGAGAGAGAGAGAAAGAGAGAGAGAGAGCGACACAGACATAGACAGAGAGACAAAAAGACAGAGATAATGAAATTATTATTAAAAACTCTGGGAGATAGGTGATTTTATTCCATATAGCAGGTGCACACATAGAGAGGTCCAGAAAAGTTATTTTGTCCCAGGTCATGGGGTAGTGAAAAATAAATCCAACCCTATTACCTCATAGACAGACTACAAAGTCTAGAATCAGCCCAGATCCAAACAGAGGCGACAATACATCAGTCTGCAGTGTGGTTCTGAGGGACCATCTTGGAGAAGAGCTGCTGAAGGACCTGAGATGGGAAGGGACAGCTCAGAGAATGACACACAGTTGTGCACATGGTGTGTAAAGGAGAAAAACAAGAGTGATAGGAGCCCAACGGCACGCTCAAGAGCCTGTGTGTGGATGTGCAGTGGGGCCTTTAACTGCTCAGGATCTGAGCCTGCGTCCTGTGCTGGAGAATTCTTAGTGTGACCTTAGGAAAAATCAGATCCTTGATCCCCTGATCCTTTGCAGGAAAGTCACAGTCAAACCAATGCTCGCACTCAGGACCCTGAATCTTTACAAAGTGACTCACAGAGTCATAATTCACCTCACAAGCATCCTGTCCTGTGTCAGAGCTTGGTAGCTGATGAGGGGCAGCCCTCAGAGCACAGTGACTGTGACCCCCCCCCCCGCCCCAGTTTCTTCCTGACACAGGACTTGGTTCAAGTTTCAGGTGTTTGATAGTTTTCAGCTCCTACCTACTTCTCAAGATTGACTTTCTTGTTTGTTTTTGTTTTCAAGACAGAGTCTCATCTATCCCAGGCTAGCCCAGGATCACCTTGAACTTCTGACCCTCCTACCTCTGCCTCCCAAACCCTGCCTGGTATTACAGACGTGCACCGTGGTACACAGTTTTAGGTGGTGCTAAGGAGCAAGACCCGGGCATCAGGTGTGCCGGGCAAGCACTCTACCAACTAAATTACAGCTCTAGCCCGCAAGCCTGATTCAAGGGTTCCGGTCAATTCTGGGAGTTGCTCAATATCATTCAGGAAATTCTTCTTCCTTGTAAGTGATCAGAATCCATTTCTGTTGTCTGCAGTGAAGAGCCTTAATTAGTACAAAGACCTATTGAAAGCGTCGGTGAGAGGAAATGACTTGCATTTTGTGGAAGGGGAAAATAGAAAGTTCTAATGGGGATGGACTGACGAGGGAGGAAAGAAGCATCCTGTGGAGGTGTACGGAGAGCATTGACCTTGGGAGTAGGATAACCACTGATATAAATATGGAAAGGAAAAAGTAGGAGCATCCAAGTTGACAACGATTTTGAGACTGGATAGGTAGGAGATGTTACAAACAGAAAGAAGCCATTTACAGAGAACTGGCTTTCATTTATTCAGCAAGTATCCAGTGTCTGTTGTATACCAGGGACTGAGAGGCATCCAAAAAGCAATGTGTGGTGATATTTTATGATCTAACAAATAAAGCAAATCTAGCCACATTAGTTAGCCACAGATGCAAGGCAGTGGTGGCACACACCTTTAATCCCAGCAGCCACACTAGTTAGCCATAGAAGCCAGGAAATGGTGGTACACACTTTTAATCCCAGCACTCGGGAGACAGAGGCAGATGGATCTCTGTTAATTCATGGCCACCCTGAGCTGCACAAAATTGATCCAGGCTAAAAGAGAAACGGCTCACACAAAGGTGATCTCAACACTTGGTATCCCACGCCTTTAATCCCAGCCCTAGAGAGGGATATAAGGTAGGAGGAGACAGGAGAGCAGTGCAGTCTGAGGCTTGGTGGAGACCGATGAAGTCTGAAGAGGAAGTCTGAGGACAGGATCTCCCTTTCAGTCTGAACATTGGCAGAGGTGAGAACTCGCTAGCGGCTGGCTGCTTTGCTTCTCTGATCTTCAGGTTTTATTATTAATGCCAATTAGAATTCGTGCTCCAGCAGTGGGAAAAAAACTCAGTTTTTTTGATGAACAAATACGCACCTAAACCATGAATCTGCATTAATAAAGTTAGCTTTGGAGTGCTATACACCCATCACAAAACATCTGGCTGGAAGGTAGAATTTCAAAACAGATCTTAGGAAGGACAGCTGGGCCAAAGACAAGGATTAGCTGTCATTTCTATAGATACTCATTTATTCATTTGCTTATTCAACCATGTTTATTGGGTGTCTACCATGTACTCAATTCCACTGCTCAAATTAGAAGCACAGAACCTGCACACATACACCAGAGAGACAGACAGAGATGGGAGGGGGGAGGTGGACTTGACTTGAAATGTCAGCAAAATGAAGGCCTCTATGAATCCAGGGATATTTCAATACAAAGATCTGGAAAAGGGAATGTCACTTACCAAAGGAAAAGGATTAAGGAATTTCCCTAAAGCTCCAAAAGGAAGTGGAATTTTCAGCTTTTGCCCCCTCTCTTTTTAAATCATTTCATTCAAAAGTCATGAACTAGGTGGGACCAAGCACTGTGCGGTATCCATGTTGGTAGCACAGAGGACCATGGAATGGCAGAGGTTCCTGAAACCCAACATGGAGGAAGATAATGTCGGCAAGAGGAGAGGATGAAATGGAGGTGGCAAGCAAAGAGAAAGAAACACAAAAGGGAAAAAGCAGAAAATGAAGACAAACTGTGTTTTGTGAGTGGATTAAAGGTGAAGCCGTGGGCTGGGCGGTGGTGGCAAAGGCTTTCAAGACCTCAAAGCCAACCCCAGGGCCATACTTCCTCCAACAAGGCCACACCTCCAATAATGCCCCTCCCCATTCAAAACAACACAAGAACCCTTCTAACAACTTGTTGGTTTCAGTTTCTATTAGATTGGACACCATTACAAACTATTAGGATTAAATTTTTTTTCTTTTTAAATTTTTGCTGGGCATAATGGAGCATACCTTTAATCCCAGCAGTAGGGAGGCAGAGGCCAGTGGATATTTGAGTTCAGGGCCAGCCTGGTCTACAGAGTGAGTTCCAGGACAGCCAGAGATACACAGAGAAACCCTGTCTAAAATACACACACACACACACACACACACACACACACACACATACACACACACACACACACCCTTAGATTTATTTATGTGTGTAAGTATTTTGATTACATGTTCACCATGTGCATGTCTGGGGCCCACAGAGGCCAAAACATAGTATCAGATCCCCTGGAACAGAAGTTACAGATGAATGTGAACCACTATTCTGGGAACTGAGCCGGGATCTTCTCTCTGTAAGAGCAGCCAGTGTTCTTTAAACTGCTGAGCCATCTTTCCAGTTCCACAAACTTCTGGATTTTTAAAAGAAAATCCCAATAACATAATCATAATAGCTTTTTGTTTGTTGGTTTTTCAAGATAGGGTCTCTCTATGTAACAACCCTGGCTGTCCTGGAACTTGCTCTGTAGACAAGGCTTCAAACTTTTGCTGCCTATCTCTGCCTCCAGAACACTTGGACTAAAGGTGTGTGGCACCACTACGGCCCAGCCAATCATACTAGTTATTTTTTTTTTAATTTATTATGTATGTGTTCTGCCTGCATGCCAGAAGAGGGCACCAGATCTGATTATAGGGGGTTGTGAGCCACCATGTGGTTGCTGGGAATTGAACTTTGGACCTCTGGAGGAGCAGACAGTGTTCTTAACCTCTGAGCCATCTCTCCAGCCCTCATACTAGTTCTTATTAGAAGGTCAGTTCTCCCAATTTCTAGTTTTACAAGGACTCTTTCCAAAATTTGGTATATTTTAATAATACAGTGTGGGGCTGGAGAGATAGCTCAGAGGTTAGGAGCAAGTACTGCTCTTCCTGAGGACCTGGGCTTGGGTCGGAGCACTCCTGCTGGGCAGTTCACAACTGCCTCCAACTCCAGCTTCTGGGAATAGATGCCCTTTTCTGTCTCCATAAATCCCCCTTTATTTTTTTTAAACAAGGTCTTACTATGTAGCCTTTCCTAACTTAGGCTACATAGCTATTTAGACCTGCCAGCCTAGAACTCATAGATATCTGCCTGCCTCTGCCTCTAGAGTGTTTTTACACCTTTTCAAAAATATAATGTGATTCTAAGTTTTGGACCAAAACCTTCAGTATATGGAATCATTACTATGATCAAAAATAGGCTCATTTAACACAAATGAAAAATGCATAAAGCAGTGAACAAATTTTAAACTACGTATAACCCCTCATTCAAAATAGTTCAGCTCTTGGATGCCTGTCGGATTTTCTTACATTAAAGAGCGACCCTGTCCCCGTGCTATTTTTTGTTAATACATCCTTCCCTAGTATAGAGAAAATACTAAATATCCTTCAGCCACCTCATTTTAAAGGACACAGCAAGGAATTCCATTGAGCAAACGTGTGGTTATTTATGTAACCATGATCCTAATTTAGGACTTTTACGTTAAACACAGAGTGATCGTAGGGCATGGAATAACTTCAGAACCTGAAGTCAGAGCTTGTGGCCTTGTGAGGTCCGGAGAGGCTAGGTCACTAGGCTGGGTTTTAGGCACAAGTGCGTGCAAAACAGATGATCAGCATGATCGATCGTGACCGGCAGAAAACTATGGGCCCTCAGAGTACGATTTTGGAGCTATGCGAGTCAGAGGGTGGGGGTTTTCCGCAGGCAAAGGACACGGAATGAGTGGAAGGAACCTCAGACCCACGGATCAGGAGCGGAAACCCCAGGATCTCAGAGGCGCACGACACAGGCCCTGGTGCGTCGCCACTCAGCACCAACAGAGGGCGCCGTGTACCCAGTAGTTTGTGGTGGGCGGCTCCCAGCTGCCGGCCAGATGTGAGTAGCCGCACTGCAGGAGGCGCGAAGCTTTACTCGAGCCCCTGCAGACTAACCCGCAGGGAAGAGCAGGAAGGAACAGCAGGGGACAGGGTAGTGGCAGAAAGCTCCAAGGCCGATCCTCTGCAGACTCCCCGATTGCTTTTCTTCGTTGGACAATAAAGGGGAACCCTCTTGTCCAAAGGGGGCGCCGTTTTGTGACTTTCACAAAACATCAGTTACTTGTTGGCGGCTGCCCTGTGGTGGCTCAGCAAGACCAAGCTGGGTCCATCGGTCAGGGCGTGCGGCCAGGAGAGACCCACGCGGCAGCCTGCGGTGGAAAAAAAGAATAGGCCTTAAGGCCTTGAACTTTTTGAGTACACACAGCCAGCCTTGGACCTCAGACGTTGCAACACATACACACACACACACACACACACACACACACACACACGCTGCAGCCTGAAGCTCCAGATGAGGACCCTGGGGGGGTCAAGGACACCCCCAAGACCCACCCTCTTGATTTGCCTGCTGTCCCCACCCACAGCCTCTCCCGGGTCTCCGAGGTAAACCTGCTGGAAAAAGCTGTAATTGGCAGCGGACTGGGCCAGGCAGAGGCAGGACGGGTGGCACGGGGTTGGGAGAGGGGCTTAATTTCAGGGCAGTGGCTAGCAAGCAGTATGGTCTTCACCGCTACTGGGAGTGGAGTGGCGCAGGCCTCTTAGCTTCACAGGCATGGAATAGCCAAAAGGGGTTTGGGTCTGTTATGATGTCCCTTCCCTGGAAACGGGGAGGCCTTGAACCCCAAGAAGGGTGCAAGAGGAGGAGGAGAGGGACACCTCAGAAGAACTGGAGTAGGGGAGAGAACAGATTCCAAACTCCCCCGCCCCAACCTCAGAAACCCTGGTTCATCTTGTCCGAGACTCCTCCCTTGTTCTGACCATCCCCTGCTCCCCTTTCTGCCGCCCCCGTCACCCCCCTTCTCCTGTCCCCAGGGCGCTCCCACCCTGGGGAAGAATGTGCCCTCCTAGCTCACCCTTGCCATGGTAACGGCACACCCCCACCCCCGCGCACCACAGCAGCGGGGCCTGGCCCCGCGGGCGGCGAGAAAGGGGGTGGGTACCTCCCAGGCCCGCGGACACACCTCGGCTGCCCTGGTTGCCACAGCAACCAGGGGCGTGCGAATGCGCAGTCTCGAAACAGCAAAAGGTTCTCTTCGATACCCCTTACTCTTGTAATTCACCAGCAAAGGACTCTGGACTGGATCCAAAGAGGGATCCTAGGGTGTCCCAGATTCTGTCCTCAGATGCTCAGAAAGAAAAGACAGCCCAAGGGTCCCAGAAAGCCTGGCACCTGAAAAAGAATCTCCCTGTCGCCAACCTGTCCCCCTCCCCCAGCAGAACCCAAAGCGGGCGCTGGCAGCAGGAAGCTGGGGAAGGACCGGGAGGTACACAGGCCCCACAGTGGAGCTGTGATTACAGGGACCTGTCCCTCCCGCCCCCGGCTCCCACTCTCATTAAGTCATTTTTTCCCCTGTTGGAAAGTCCCCGTGCCTTGAGCGCAAGGGATGGGGCGACCGCAGGCAGCTGCCGGCAACCACATGAGAGGGGGGTGGGGAGGAAAGAGGGGGGCTGTGACTGGGGCCTGGCCACTCTCCAGAGCCTAGCTGGGGGCGCATTAATTCAGAGAATGGATAGGGAGCTCCTGAATGACAGACCGCCTTGACCTTGCTTCTCACCCAGGTACTCTGCAGCTGGCAAGTGATCTTTGAAGGCCCTTCCCTTTTAGGTCCTCTTGGGCGACTGAAAAATCAGATGCTTGGGTTCTCGTCACACTCCATCATGCAGTTTCTCCCTGACCTTTAACCCCAGCCTCATTTGCTGTTCGTTCCCTCCCTCCCTCTTTTGAGGGAGGGAGGGAACCCCACTCAGTTCTGCCCTCGAAGAAGCAAGCTGGTGTTTCTCAGGTAAAAGGTGTAGCGGGGCAAAGGATGTCTTTTCTTCCTTGGAATGATCCCTGGTCCCTTTCCGTTCACTTTCTAAATTTCCCCTCTTCCGATACCCAAGTTCTCCAGCTCACCTCCTCCCTAAATAAATGAAGTGCATTCATTTCAGCCCATTTGCACTTACTTCCAATCAACATATCATTCCCACTGCACCCTTCAGTCAGTGTACAGAAGCCCAGCATCCATCTTCCCACCTTAGGGGGCCCAGCCTTGGTCCCAGTGAGGCTGGATAGTAACTTAAGGGAATATAACTTTGTCCCTTTCCCAACTTTGCATGTCACACTAACTAGCATATATCAGACCACTGACTGCCCACTGGAACTCCCGGATAGCTCAGTGGCCTGTTCTCACTCCATGCAACATGTCCTGCAGTGTGCTGTTTCCGCCTTATTCTCAAACGCCATCCCATAATGCTCACTTCCAGTCTCCCCTTCCCAAGTTCTGAAAGGGCAGAGGGCGAGGTCAAGGCTGATGCTGTAGTGGATGCTGCTGGGCTTTGGGGCTATTCCTCTGTCCTCCAATTTCCCCAGCACACCTCTTCTCCGTAGGCTGGGAGGGAAGAAGGGGAGCCCAGCCCCTACAGTTCTCTCCTGGATGAACAAGACGAAAGGAATGAAGCAGGTGTGTCTGTCTGCTCCTGCCTACCCCTCCTCCCGCAGAGACACTCAGCCACCTGCCTGTGGGGCAGCTGGGGGGAGGGAGGGGGGGTTGTCCAGAAACCCTGCTTCTCCACAAAGGCAGCAGAACTGGGCATTTGAAAGGTCGTGATGCCTTAGGCATGCCTAGGAGCTGCTGAAATCCGGCAGTTAAAGGACAGGGAGCTGAGAGCTATAGAATGGACCCAATCTTCCATCTGGAGGGCCAACAGAGGTGCGTGTTCCAGGGTCACCCCCTCAAGGGATAAGGCCAAAGAAATATGGGGAGGTCTCTGTGCAAACTGGCCTTTGGAACAAGACTTCGTCTCTGCTTGGTTTGTTAACATGGATGCCATTAGATGATAAACAGAGGCATCCAGCAAGGTCAATAACTGAACAATGGACCTGGATATGGCAGATAAACCGTTCTGTCTGAGATCTTTAGGGTCTGTTCTAGAAAGTCATTAGACTTGAGCCAAAGTGAATACAAGCTTGAACCCAAATTCCAGCTCAGCAGTGTCCAGGTGGAAGCATAAAATCAGGGAGGGGTTTTAACCTGCTAGGTGACACCTTGAGCTTTGACTCTGGGGGATGGGGAGCTTAGGAAGACTGCTTTCCCACCCCCAGCTTTCCTGCCTGAACTCCAGAGCCCAGCCCCAGACGGTGAGTCTGCCACCCTCCCCCACCTCCCAATTCCCAGCCGCACCTCCTGGCCCCACCTGCACCCTGGGGCGCTAGGCTGGGTTGAGCTGGGTCTTGCCCAGGATTACTCTTCTCAGAGTGCCTCCTGTCTCTGCTGTCGGTTGCTGCTGGGCACAGCCACTCGTCCTGGCTTGTGGCAAAGGGCTCAGGTACAAAGTGGGCGGTTAGAGTTCTGGCATCGAGGGCTCTCGGTCCCTGGATCCCATTCCTTCTAGACATCCCTACTGCTGTCATTCAATCCAAGCTTCGGCTAGGTATTGGCTGTAGTCCCCATAATCCGCTGTCTCACTATCATCTTGTTTCCATTTCATCCAGATCCCCGTACCAGTGGGGATCAGAGCACAACTGCTTTCTGACTGCTTGCTTCTTCTCTGCAGATTCTTCTTAAATACAACCCAGTTCCTATCAGAGCTGCCTCCAACCTCCAGTCTCTCCTATCAGCTTTTGATCTCTACTGTCCAAACATAGAGGCTGCTCTGCTACTCCTCCAACAGGTGGAGGTCTCTCTCCCCCCGGAGCTTTGGGTTCCTGTAGCCTGTCTGGAAAGTCCTTTCCAGTCTCCGTAAGGCTCTTTCTCACTTTGCAGTTTTCAGCTTATAAAGCATAATTCAGAAGTCTCCCTGACAGATAGTTTTAGCATAAAGGGCCCCATTCCCCACAAATCAGCGTATACGCAGAGAGAGCCCTGCTTAGTTGTTCCCATAGCCCATAACACTGCCTGAAATAACCTTTGTTTGTGTGTTTACTCGTTTATTGTCCACCTCCCTTAGTAAGCCTGTAAACTCCAGAAGGCTTCTTTTTCCCCAAAGAGTGCCACAAAGAGAGTGCAAAATAAATATCTGTTAAATGAGCAATAGGGGCAGAAGCCTTCACAGGAGGGTATCTGGGGCTTATAGAATCACTTCAGTCTGATTATGCCTATTTCTTCATTTTAGTTTACTTCCCCCGAGCCCATCAGCTTCATTGCACTGCCTGCCATTCCGGGGGGGAAAGGGAGAAAAGATGACAGAAAATAGGCCTGCCAGGCTGGGCTGCTTTGGTGACATGTCGAGGGTGTGGGGGCAATCTCCAACATCCATCACTCCCAGCTGTCCGAGCTAGGAGCTTGAAGAGGGGAACCCACAGAGTGGGTGTCAGTCAGGTCTAGACTGTCTGGTGATTGTAGATTTTGAGAGCAGGAAGAGCCAACCACCTCTCTCAGGAGCCAAGGATGCTGCTGCCTGAACCAGACCGCTAGCGGCAGAGGCCAGGCACCACCAGATGGAGAACCTTCCCTGAGACCCAGAGGAGCCTGGGCCCGCTCACTTGCAGACGCTGACCCACTCAGTGATTCGGCATTCTTCGCAGACCACGAAACAGCACCAGTGGAAACGGCAGTGGCAGCGCTCACTGCGCGTCTGGCGCAGGATGTTGTGACCGCGGCCACAGCACATGCTGCCGCAGCCGTCAGGGCCTGAGCTGCTCTTATTGCACAGGCGGCCTACTGTGCCCGCCGAGTCCAGGCGCGGCTCGCGCTCACAGAAGTCGGGAGATTTCTCAAAGTAGACCAGGTCGGAGTGGCTGGCCTTTCGGCGCAGCCCTGGAGTGCCGGGAGCTGGCGAGGGTGCCCCAGCGGCGGGGCCGGGCTCCAGCTGGCCACCGTTACGGTTGTGTGGTCGGATGAGAGTGGCGCGGTGGAAGCGATTGCGCAGCAGCGCCCCCACTGCACGAAATTCAGGAGTCACCTGCCAGCATGTCTTGAGCTGGCAGCTGCCTGAGGTGCCATGGCACTTGCACTTTCTCCGCATGTTCTCCATCACCGCCTGCAGAGGGAGGCACCGAGAGGCATGAGGCTGACATCCAGCGTCCCAGCCCTTCTCCGGCCAGAGGCTGGAAACCGGTTCCCATTGTACAGAAGCAATACTGAGGTCTAAATCTGGGGCTCAGAACTTCTTCAGGCTCTTCTGCAACCTTCCCACCCACCTCCCATCCGGCTAGGCCATGGGGGAATTCCCTCCTTCGAGCTCCTTCCTTGCCAGACTTTCCAGCAACTGCAAGGGGGCCCTTGGGCCTGGGGGTTCTTGCTTCCTGAGCCCTGGGGGATCCTAAATCTTCAGGGAAATTCCCTCTCCTTTCCCTGGAGCAAGGAGGCGCCTGCTCACCTACATCCCAACCCCAAAGCCTTTGGCCTCTCTCCAGGTGGTGAGTGAGGAAGGTCCCCTTCCACAGCCACCCAGCTTCCAGCTGTGCCCTGCAGCTCTTTGCAGGGAACCAGGTGTGGGGAGAGGACAGGAGCTAAGGAGACATTCCCCTTCCCACTATACCAACTCGAGCTTTCTCTGTTCCTACTGAGTGACAACAGGTGCCAAAGCATCCCCCGATGATGTAGAACAAAACCCAGACAGCTAACTTGTCAGCCCTCTGGGAGCAGATGGGTTCCCAGGTCTCTATGGGACACCTACTTGTTCTACAATCTCCTCCCAAAGAACCCCTTAGTGTTACCCTCATAGACACCCCCATATTGTCCATGTTCTCCACCACCCCCATTTCAAATACTCGGAAGGAAAATAAGGATCTGGGTTCTTTAAAACTTCTCAAGAAGGCCATAAGGCAGGGAGCCTACTGCTCTGGGTGTTGAATTGCTGCATAGCCTGCATGTGTAGCCTGTGGTGTCAGCGCCACGTGGGAACTGCCCCCCCCCACGCACACACACACTCCACAGCCCCCCCCCCCATAGCTTCCCTGGGCCAACAGCTCCAGAACATCTGCTTCCCACAGGCTGCAGCCATTAATTAACCACTTTAACAAGGACAAGGAGGAGGCCCTGCTGGTCTGGGCTGGGGTGGTATCAGGACCTTGGGAAAGGAGCCTCATGCACAGGGCATGGCTGGGTGGGAGCTGGATGAGACCTGAGGGTAAGCGTGCCTCAGTTCACCCTCACCCTAAGCGAAGATGGAAATTGCTGAATCAGCTGTAGAGAGGGAAGATGAACTGGAGTAGGCTAAGAGGCCAAGGGGAGAAGGGGATACAGTGAGAGAAGCTGGGGACTGGGCTGAGCAGACTGGAAGGGTCTAGAAGAGGACCAAGGAAGGAAAGTGCTCCATTGACTGGGCATGGAGCCTGCCTCTCTACACTTTCCCACCTCAGGCAAGTTTCTTAGTCATCCTGTGCCTTGGTTTCCATATCTGAACACGATATTAAGAGTGTTGACCATTATAGGTAAGTAGTAGGTATGCTGATCGCTCAGGACACAGAAGAAGGTTTAATAAATTCAATCTTATTCTTTTCCTTCCTTCTGTGTTTGTGTGTCTGTGTATCACTATTAGTGGTGTTACTTTTACACGAAGGAACTTTAAGGTAGTATGGGCATTCCAGAAAAAGGAGAAAGAAGGTAGGGACCTATAACAGAGGCCCTCAGTCGGCAGGAATCCCCTGCTGGGAGACCGAACTTAAAGCCCAAGACTGGCAATCTCAGGCTCTTAGAGCCATAAAGCATTTAGAGCTGGCTATATGATGGGTGATCTTGTTCAACGTTCTGGCTCTCCAGCGGAAACTGTGGCAGCCCAAGTCCTGAATGCCAGCCTACTCCTTTCTGTGTTGGTCATCAGAGAAAATGGGAGGAGCAAAGTTGTTCCACTTGGGGCTCTTTCAACCCTCTGTTTCCCAGGCCCATTACTATGTCCCAGCGCACAGTACTAGGTCCCCACGGCATTCTTGCTGGCTGAATTAAGAGAGGGCTGCGAGATTACTGAATTGGGGAAATGGTATGATTTCTAGAAGGGGGAGCTACCGGAAGTGAATGCAGAGCCCCCTTAGCAGTGGGAGCATGACCATGAATCTCACCTGCCTGCCGACACGGTTGTTGTGGAGTCTCATGCGCGCATGGATGTCTCTATGAGGCTCCCGGGAGTCCAGAAAGTCCTTGGAGAAGCGTTCTCCGAAACCCACATCTGGGCTGCAGCCACCCCACTCCCAGGAGTCCTGCAGGCCTGGGCTGGCAGGGGGCAAAACAGGGTGTTCTGGGACCCCGTGGCTCAGGCCCTTACCGCGCTGCAGCGCATCCAGCTGCAAGCGGTGCAGCTTCCGACGGAAGGCTTCTTCGTCCCCACGCCTGGAGGCGTCGCAACCGCAAGCCTGTAGTTTACCCAGGGCGCACGCGTTGGACACTGCGTGTACCACCCCGGCAGCAGCTATGGCATAGGCGAAAGCACTCTCTCGAAAACCTATAGCAAGGGATTGGAGAGGTGGCTCAGCGATTAAGAGCACTGGCTGCTCTTCTAAAGGACCTGGGTTCAATTCCCAGCACCGACAGGCAGTTTGCAACTGTTTGAACTCCAGTTCCTCAGCGATCTGACACCTTTACACATACATGCAAGCAAAGTACCAATGCACATAATTTAAAAATAAATAATTAAAGAAAAAGAAAACCTGTTACAAGAGACCAGGAAACGGCTGAGGATATACTTGGATGTAGATGGGCTTATTCGCGTGCTGTGAGATTCAAAAGCGGGTGTAGGGGAATTGAAGAGGGGACAGGAATTACACTCCCTTCTCTTTTTCATTAACACCGCCTTAGCAAGCTTGGGATTTGTTTGTCTAGATCTTTCCTCCAGGGCAGAAGGTACCTGGCAAACACATTCTTTTTCAGATCAGGCACTTAATCTATTACCTTTCACGGTGATATCTGCAATTTTAAAACAGCCTGGAGAAAGAGGGTGAAGTTTAACCCAAGAGTAAATTACAAGTAATGGAATTCCAGACCCCAGGACATGCCAGTGGGCAGCAGACTAAGATCATCTGCCCTACTCCATCCTGGAACCCTCCCTCCCTGATGGTTTTTATCTAGTCCACAGGACATGGCTGAAAAAAGTGAGTGCCCTCTTATATCCTAGCCACCCTGTTCTGTATTGGGTCTGCTGGTAACTTCTGAAGGGAGGTGCAGGTGAACCCAGTGGCATCTGGCATGTAGCAGGCAGGGCTGCAAACTGAGTGGGAAGATGGATTCTGCATCTCATTAGAGTCTTAGGAGGCAAAAGAACTCTCTCTGATTGAGACACTCACAGGGCCCTAGGATGTGCTAACCTAGCCCGGTGCCTGTATGTACTGTTTTCCTTTTGGGTACCCCAGCCTGAGCCATCTCCTGAGAGGGCCCTGGACCTGTACCAGGAGAGGCCTACTCAGAGAAGTAGGTCCGGCTCTCAGACCTACAGGATACTTTCTGCTTATTCTCCACTGGGAAAGTGCTAGCTAGAAGCAGCTTTTAGTAAAAGTCTGTGTCTCATCTATGGACCCTGGAGAGGGCAGGCAATGAGAGAAGCCAGAACTGCCTTGACAAAGTGAAGAATCCACTTGTGCCAGACCCCTGCAGAAGAAACCCAGAACGTGGCAGGAGGGTGATGGCCTTAGAGGACATCAGAGGTTTGTTTACAAGAAACAGACAGGCAGGATCCTCCCGCCCCAGAATCAAGGGCTGGGAGGACATGTCCTCAGAGAGGCCTTCCAGGCTCTAGAGAGCCATCTGGGACTAGATAGAACCTCTAGCCCATTCCTGCCCTAAGCTTCTCCCACTGCAACACGAAGCTGAATCCTCCTCTTGCCCAGACAAATGATAATAAATATTCCATGGGTTTGTTTGTTTGCTTGCTTGCTTTGATTTTTAGCAGCTAAGAGTTGATCATCTGCAGTCATATTGCTAGGGTTTCAAGTCTTGGCTCTTCTACTGACTAGTTGCTAATAACTATACGACCTTGGCCAAAAGACTTAACCTCTTTGTGCCTCAGTTTCCTTCTCTGCAAGCATGTGTTATTATCTAGCTGGTCGCTGTGCCAAGAATCGAACAAGTTATTAAATTTAAAGTACTTGGAATGGTGTCATACTCATAGCAAGTACTACATAAACATTGCTGTTATTAAGAAGTTCTTCTTGTTGTCTGATCTCCTTCACTTCTGCTACATTTTTTACATCATTGTTTTTTTGTTTCACCCTGATCAAAGACAGAGTCTAGCAGCTCATGACCCACGTCTAGAACAAATCATTTGGATTAGTGGAAGCCTACAAAGCAGATGCTCCCTCTTCATCTTCTCTTTCTAGCTCATGACATCCTGGCAACATGTTTCTTTTTTATAAGGAGCATAGCGAGGACCAGACAGGAGGGGATGAAGATTGATCTGCAGCCTTCAAAGGGGATCCTGGAACTTGGCAAAGGCTTCAGGGGAGCAGAAACTGCTGTGAGCTGGTGGAGCCTAAGGGTAAAGGGTAGACCCAAAACTCAGGGACATGCACCCTGCATTTATCCCCTGCCTTTTATCTTTGGAGCTCTAAGCATGTCTCTTATTGCTGGGAGAGTCATCAGCCTGTCTGCTTTAGGACACATGGCAATACTCAGACTTCCAGAGGCAGCCTAAACCTCGACACCGCCTCCCTCCAAAACACATACCACACACACACACACACACACACACACACACACACACACACACACTATGCAAACTGGGAAATCTCAAAGCCACTGAAGTTATGGAGCTGCGCAAGCCCCCACTTAGCTCCATTCACCTCCCAGGGCCAGCAATTTTCTGCTGAGGGACATGGGCTCCAACCTAGGTACTCTTCCTACTGAGAAAGAAACCCAGACGTCCCAATTTCCAGTTCCTATGACTCTGTACGGACTTGGCATTAAGTACAAAAGGGTATTTCAGGAGCAACTACATCTTCAAGGTTTTGGCATGGTGAAGATAGGCATGGAAGAATCTAGAAAAACGTAACTCACAACCTTAGAGAACTCTATTTACCCCATGCAACTCAAGATGCCTTCCCACTACATGTTTCCGATAGCTGTCTCAGCGCAGCCAGCAGCCACGTGTAGAGGTGACCAGGGCATGTGTGGCCACTCTTTGCTCTAAGCATCCATACTCAAAGAAGTCCAGCCCACTGGGTCTGCCCCAGCTCCCATTCAGGGCCCCAGTTTCGGTCTTGGCCCCAACTGTCTGGGTAGATGCAGGCACTGTGCCATCTGGCCAGCTGGAGGGGGGAAAGGGTGGGGCCATGGCCAGCTGGGCTGCCCGGAGCAGAGGGGGGGGCTTGTTAAGATGCACAATTAGCCGCCCTGCCTTTGATCTGGGACAGAGACTGCCAGCATCTAAGTGGAGTCAGCTGCTACTATAGGCTGCAGCCAATGGCCAGGAAGGGGGCCTGGGGAGTAGGCTTGGAGGACAGGGGAGTATGAAGGGAAGATGATTTAGGGGCCAGTGGGAACAAGGAGGGGCCAGAGAAGCTTAAGCTCTGCCCATTCAAGTCAAAGAGAGAGGAAGAAAGAATAGAGGCCTGGTCCCCATTCACTCCTAGCAAATCATCTATGCATATTCCTAAGCCTGGGGTAGAAGGGAGAGAGGGGAGAAGGGAGAGAGAGAGAGAGAGAGAGAGAGAGAGAGAGAGAGAGAGAGAGAAGAGAGAGAGAGAGAGAGTCCTGTGCATGTGGGAACACTTAGGCAGAGTGGGTTTGTTTACACAAACATAGGTGTGTGTATTCACTTCTTGGAGTACTTGAAGTACACTCTCATTGCTTCAGCTCACCTCGGGGGGGAAGGTGGGCTGGCCTCATAGTTTGGGATGCAGTATAGGACAGGGTTGGGCAGGACCTCTAAAGTCAGGTGAACTGCGTGAAGTCCTGGCTCTCCTGCTCATTTATAAACTGTATGACTAACAACACATTACCCAACCTCTCTTAACTTCATCTGTAAAGATAATAATGGGACCTACCAAGTGGGGGCCATTTGAGGACCCTAAAACATGGATACCTTGTTTTACTACAATGCCCAACACATACTAAGTGCTTAAGACATGTTTGCCAGTTTATTGGGATGTCATCAAAATACTGGGGCTTTAGATGATCCTGAAGTATGATTATCTGTGTCTCTGTTTCCCTTCGTGCCACTGCATTCCCCAAACCCTGGATACCTGCTCTTAAAGTCATACTAAAACAATAGAGAAGGAAAGAAAGAGCAGGACATTGTGGTGCAGGCTCTGGCTACTTAAACTAATTTGTCCTGCTGTAAGACATCAGACCCCTTCTTTCCATCCATTCCAAATGTGTCTGGGCCTTAGGGCCAGCAGCACCTACCTAACAGTGGCAGCTCTTCTGTGAATCTGCCACACTCCCCTCCTCTATCTCTCTCTGATCTCTCACTCCTAACACACCAGGACTTAAGCTCAGGCCCCCTCAAATCACTGCCTTGTCCTCACCCACTGAGGGACTAATGGGAGGGTTCTCTGCCCATCCCCTAACAGATGTGATGTCCAGCACCCAGCAGTCACCAACCAGTCTGAGATCATAGAACAAGATCCTGAGGGTTAGCCTCTGATAGAACACTGTGTGTGTGTGTGTGTGTATGTGTGTGTGTGTGTGTGTGTGTGTGTGTGTGTGTGTGTGTGTGTATCAACAGGCTCCATAATGATCACAATGAGATAGGGGAAGGAACCAGGTAGCCTGGGGCTGGCCTCCACCAAGAGTTGCCCTGTGGAACTCAAATTTAGTGAGTCCTGGAGAAGGAGACGTAGAAATGGACTAGGAAATGAGCCCAAAAGAGGGTGGCCTTAGCTAGATATAAGGGCAGGCTCCATGGCAGTGGTGAGGCAAACGGGAGTGGGAAGATGAAAATTGTCTCTACAAAAACCCAGAGCTTCCGGCCAGTGGCCCACACCTTTAATCCCCGCAGGAGGGAGGCAGAGGCAGGAAGATCTCTGTGAGTTCGAGACCAGCCTGGTCTACAAGAGCTAGTTCCAGGACAGCCTCCAAAGCCACAGAGAAACCCTGTCTCGAAAAAAACAAAAAACAAAACAAAACAAAAACAAAAACAAAAAAAACAGAGCTGTCCCCACTAAGGAGGGAGAGGTAGAAATAGGTGTTGCAAGGGATGGGGGGGGCAGAACCCACTGGAGGTAGGGCTAGGGCGGGGTTCCTAGGCCTAGGGAAGGAACCCAGCCCCACTGGCTGGCGGAGTCCTAGAGCCGCAGTCCCGCCCCCTCTCAGCACTAGGTGCCGCCCCACCCTGGCTAGCCCTGGCAAGTCTCCCCCTCCACCCCTAACCTCTCTCCCCACGGTCCCCCCAGCTCACCCCCCCCCGCTTATTAAACTGCAGGTGAACCCAGAGCACCTGGCCCCACGCCAGCTCTAAACTCGCCCCTAACCTTCAAAGACCCCAGGTCCTTCACCAGGTAGCCTGATTGGGACCCCATCAGGACGCCTGGATTCAAGCTAGAGAAATCAACAGAACTAGTGGAGACACTGAGGTCGAGGAGAGGACTGAAAAGTTAACCCTGGCTTGACTTTTTGGTGGTGGCAGGGGAAAGACCCTCAAAGCCTGTCCGAGCCACCAGTGTGCAGAAGTTGAAGCCGAAGTCCAGGAAGAAATGCAGCTGTGGGGAGCGTAGGTGACTTAACAACCCCAGGGTGGCAGAGGGTGGCTCCAAGGCGGTGAGCACCGGCCTGGCCCAGCCGGAGCCTGGAAGATGCTGAGGCCTGTCTGCCACTAGGTGTCAGCGAGCTCGGGCAGTGAAGAGTGGGTGGTGGGGTGGGTGACGTCGTGCAAAGGGAGTGGAGCAGGCCTGCGGGCAGGGGATCACTTGCGGCATCCCCCAGCTGGCAGGAAGGGATGATCTTACTGAGCGGGGCTAGAGGGACAAGAGCGCGGGGTAAGGTGGGGGGGGGGGGTTGCTCTCAGCAGCGCTGGAGCAGTCTGCTGCGGCCCGCGGGGATTAGTTCGCGGCTGCATGCCGCCACACGCGTCGGGCTGGGCTCGGCCGGGTAGAAACAGCGCCCGAGGCGCGCGGGGGAGGCAGGAGGGAGCGCGCAGGGGCGGGACAGCGGCCTGGGGCTGAGCAGGGGGAGACTGAGGTGGCCCCTAACTTGGGGTGCCCAAGGGATGCAAGTACGGGTCCTACTGAACGGGGGGGATAAAAAAATTAATTTAATTTAATTTAATTTAATTTTAAAAACCCTGGTTATGTTCTTTCTGCAGTTGGGGCACATTGAAGCCTGAGTCCCGGCAAAAGCTGGAGGCACTAAGGCTATGCCCTTCCTCCTCCACTACCAACTAGAATCTCTCAAACCCTAAAGAGCCAGGACTACCAGGTCCCTTCATTGTCCTGACAAGCAGCTGGGAGAACTTTATCCAGTATGACAAACCCAAGCTGCGATCTTGCCCCAGAGACCTGATTCAAGGCCTCAGCAAGGAGGTCAGTGGGAGTTGAAGCAAGTGACAAAACTACCTGCCACCCACAGCTTAACCATTCTAGGGAGTGTCTAGGTGGGCCTGGGTTAGCCAGAAGTTGGGAATAGAAAACAGGTAATGCTGTGGCCAGGAGGAGCACTGGGGGACCAGGTTGACGAGGCTGCTAGGCTTCCTGGGCAGGGGTCACTGTGCACAAGCAGGCACACACCCAATGCTCTGACTTAGACAGGGTGGGGAGAGGGCAGTGAGAATGACACACAGACTGGCCAAAGTGGACCTGCCACAGCAGACAGAGCTTCAGGCCATTCACCTGGCCAGGCTTCCTTACTTGCCTTGTGTGGCAGGAAGTTCTTCACCCTCACTGGCTCTCCAACCATACTGCAGCTAACTCAGTAAAGGGTAAATCGAGGAAGGTGGTAGGGATGTTTTCTGAGCATGAGGTATGTAACCGAGAGGGTAAAACAACAGTCTAGTGGTCAGGCATGGCGCCTGCCAGCCTCAGTCAGAGATGTGTCTGGCCCATGTTTCTGCCCCCGCTCTGGATACTTTTCTGAGATCAGCAAGCAACATGGCTTGCAGACACAGGGGTCTGAGGAGACGCCACCTTGAGAGCTCATTAGAGAAAGCTAACAGGTTCTGGGGTACAGGTCCTGAGTGGGAAGGACAGGAGTTTGGAATGAGGAGCAGCTACCTCTACTGAAGATGGGACTCTCGTAGGGGACTTTGTTCCGCGTCTCCAGGCTGGAACAGTTCCAGCGCTGGTCCCGGAACTGATGCTGGCACTCATGGATGGCGATCTGGATGCCCTGGATAGCAGAGGCGGCCACGTCAGGGTGACGCACACACACCTCCATCTGCCGCCGGCTCAGGCCGGGCAATGTCAGGCACACTGTGTTGGCGTTCAGCACAGGCTCTGGGGGTAGGCGGAGGCCCAGGATGTCGTTGGGTGCTGACCTGCAGGCATATGGGGTGGGGTGGATAAGCATTTTGTGGGAGACTGTGAGAGCCTGTTTAATAACACACATTCTGTCCCACAGGCCATAATCACTCTACCCCAACTCCTGGCTCTTAAGGTTGGGTCCAGGAATACATGCCTCTCCTCATCCATTCCAACACAATGCACCCAGATGCACACCCACGAAGGTAAATGCATACACTAAGAATTTTAGAAGTTCATCCCCAGGCACAGATGCCTCAAAGGTGCCCTAGGAAACTACCCCAAAGCCATGCTTCAGCAACTGGCATTTCTTCCGACATGCTTCTGCACCCATAATGGTAGAAGCAGAAACCCAGAGCACTAACCACTTATACACTTCATCAGTTACACACACACACACACACACACACACACACACACAGAGAGAGAGAGAGAGAGAGAGAGAGAGAGAGAGAGAGAGAAAGAGAGAGATTCACACATAAGCTTGTTCTAATGTACATTGACCCATAAGCTCTCATAGTCACACATATATTTATACAAATTGCTGGTTGCCCAACCCAGCTTACTGGAACACACACACACACACACACACACAGTGTCAGTCTCTCACTTGACCCCCACCTGAGCTGGGGAAACCCTCTTCAACCCCTCTTTCCTGCTCCTGTCTGGGGTGATCCGCAAGGTGGAAAAAAGCACTTTGAACTTATTCTTAGAGTGGGGGTGCATTGCCCCCAGGGTGGAAAGAACTCCTAGCTGGCACTTATTCCCAAATACCCACCTCCGGATCTCACTACCTTCACCCACCTGGGCACTGCCCTATCTCCCTGGGCTGCCCATATCTTGTCACCTCTTCCTTGGAGGTAGCTTACTATCTTTGATTGGACACAGCACTTTTCGGTGACCCTGTCTCCCGGCTCACTCTGTGGTCCCTTCCACAGCCAGAGCATTGGGAAAGGCCCCCGGGGGTCCTAGCTCTCCAAGAGGGCGGAGCGTGAGGTGAGGGCTCACCTGGGCACAGCGGCAGCCAGCAGCAGTAGGAAGAACAGGAGCGCCCAGAGCTCAGGCCGCGGCTGGGGCCGGGGTGGGAGCCGCAGCCAGGGGCGAGGGTGGGCGCTGCCCATGGCGCGCGGGCCTTGACAGGCCGGGGAGTGGGGGGCTCACAGCCCGGTGGGACTGGCGAACCAGGGTCGCTGGCGCATGATCAGCAGGGGTGGGGCGGCTGCGACACACAGCTCCTACTCAGGTCACGGCTCCCGCAGCAGACGGCGCCCGCCTCCCGCTCCATGGGGCAGCGCCCCCGGGCACCGCCCTCGGGGGGGTGGATGGGGAGCCGGCGAACCGGGCACCTCCTGGCACTGGGGTCCAGGGAATTTCCCGAGGCCCCCTTGCGACAACTCCTGGTGCCTCTGAGGGTAAGGGGGGGCCCGGAGGTGCAGCGGGCTGGGGACTCGAGGCTGAGGTGCTGGGGAGCCCCCCCCCAAGCGCCGCGCTGCGAGCCTGCGCTTCCGAGGGTGTGCAAGGCGGGCGCGGTGGGGGCGGTACTGTCTGGCCCAGCCCCACCGCCTGGAAAGTGAGTGACTGTCCTGGCTCGGGGAACTCTGCTCCCCCCACACACACACACACACCATGTAGTGTCTAAGGGTTCTACCTCAAGTGACGTCACGACAGGGGATGGCATGCTCGCCTCCCTAGGACCACTGAGTCCGCTTAGGACTGGCAGGCGGTGTGTGTTGGGGGGTGGGAGGGAGCGTGCAGAAAGGGAAGGGAGGAGAGGTACTGGCGTCTTGACTCTTGGCACCCTGCACCCAGAGATGTCGGGTGCTGCTCTGTGTGTTAACCCGGGGTGTGTGTGCCTCACTGAAGTTGAAACACAGCTGCAGGAGAATGTCCCACCCCACCCCAGTACACACCTGCGGGGCAGGAGGGGAGAGGCCAGCCCCTCCGTTTTGCCTTCCCTGCCTCTAGAGGGACTTCCCCCCAGCTTGCCTGGAGTCAGGTGTGTGTGGAGGACCCCAGAAGGGATCTGGCCACCTCTGGCTTTGGCCCTGCTTTGCCCTCCTGAATGCCCAAAGGCATTCCTGGAGTCACCTTCTGTCCCTTTATGAAATGAGCAATTCGGCCCACTTTATCTAGTCAGTGAGCTACGGAAGGCAAAGGGGTCAGGACTCCAGTAAATGCTTGTTGGGACCTAGGTGACTTGGGATGGTTCTATCTGGGAACAGGGATTAGAGAGCCTTCTAATTCAGAAGTGGGAAGTCAGAACACTGTATTCACCACCCCACCCCCACCTTTTTTTTTTTTTTAATTTCACAAGAAAATACGGAGGCTCAGAGAGGGCCACAACTTATGTAAGGTCAAACAGCATATTAGCCAAAGAGCCAAAGTGAATTTAGTTCTTCTGACTCCTCTACCCCAAGAGCAGCTTGCTGTTGCCCAGGGATGCGTTGAGACGTGCCTTGGTCCTGGCACTGGTCCTACAGGGCCTGTCTGAATAGTCCTCCAGGGTCCCTTCCTTCTCTAACACCTCTGGTTGAACACTGGTCCTCTGCTCAGTATAGGGCATGTGTCTGTGACTAGATAAGGACCTGGGAACCGCTGGCCCTGGCTTCTTGTTCTGATTCAGACCTGGGTCAGGACAGTGCATCTGACCCCTGCTGTGTCTTCACTGTGGTCTCCTATTCTGCACCCCACATCCCTCACAATCCATGCCCCCCTCTCTCTGAAGAGAGGCCCTCCTGACTTAAGAACTGTCATTGCCTCTGGGCTCAGAGACAAAGGGGGCCCATTCCAGGAACTGACCATCCTTGGAGAATTGGAGGGGAGGTGCCTTTCTTGCCCCCAGACTGTCAGGTGGTGGGGGCGGCCTGAACAGCAGCATGCTCATGACACACACACCCCCATCTCTGCCGGCAGCCATCGCAGCTGTCAGGAATTAAGAGCTTGGGGCTGCTGGGGGTTGGGGTGGGACAATGAAGGAGCAGTCTGGCTGGACAGCAGGAAAACAGCCGGGGGCAGGAAGCAGCCTGTGTCACCAGAGCCTTGTTTGACCCTAGCCACCCCCTACCCTCCCAAATCTCTCCCACCATGGTGCTACAGGAACAAACCCATCACCTGACGCTGCTGTTGGGCTTGATTCAGCACAGGAAGGAGGTACAACTCCTGGGTGGGCATCTGCAGGCTGGAGAAGTAAGTTCCCATTGGCTGCTGGGGAAAACGGAGGCCCAGAATAGATCTGGAATAGACCCCACCCCACCTAGGCAATGAGGCCATATTCAAGATGCACACCTCCTTGCATCCCATCCAGGGTTCACCTCACTGTTTCCCACACTTGAAGTAGGCTATTGTGGGGAATTGAGTCTAGGCCCCAAGGTACTGAATCAGTCTTTCCCGGGCACAAGGCCTGGGGATCTGCATTCATAACCATCTCCCAAATGTTTAGGGGAGATTATCTTTGGAAATGCTGTTGGCCTGGCAGGGCAGCTGGCTGTTTCTCCTTTTGGCCTCTGTCCGAGGAGGGAGAGGAAGGGTCTCAGCTACAGGACCCATGAAACACAGAAGAGCAAGGGGAGAAAGAAGGCTCCCCCCACCCCCATGCCCCACTTTGGAGATGCTAGAAGGCAAATGCTGACGCCCGTAGCCTATACCTCATCCTGGGTCTGGCCTGCGATCATGAGGCCTAGTAATGCCCACGTGTGTAAGTGACAGACTTTGGCCTATGTGTAGATGAAGCCCAAAGAAAGTGTGCGTCTGGGACCCTAACCTGGATGACCCATGCTGTAGCCAAGCCTCTACCAGCACCAGCAGCCCCCAGTCTCCACCCCAGACCTGCCCTGCGACCTGGCCTTCAGCCCAGCCCCAGCCCCAGCAGCCGCCTGCCAGAGACCACAATTACAGGGGCCACTGGGGGTGGGGGTGGGGAGCTAGGAGGATGAAAGGCAGCCAGAGAATGGTTCCAGCTGTGGCAGCTCTGGGGGAGGTCTCACGGAGGGAGGGCTGGGGAAGGCACAGGGTGAGAACAGGTGGGACCCTCACAGCACCAGCCTAGCCCAGTCTAGTCCTGCTCTGTCTTGATGCTCAGCTGGAGAAGTTGGTGTTGGTGAAGAGAGAGGGAAGATCTCTAGATGGATAAGGGACCCTCCATCCTGTTGTCCCTGACTCCCAGCAAGGTAAGGGGAAGTGGCTCACTGCTTCCAAGTCTCCAGATTCCTAATGTGTGGCTCTCAAAGGGAAAGAGAGATGAGCTGGGAGCCCTTGGCCTCAGACTCAGATTCTAGGCCTTCCACTCAACCTTCTAAACCATCTGCCTATGTCTGCCTTTTCCTGATTCGGTCACACATGCATCTGGGTGCCTCTGTGCTCTTCCCCTTTGCCAAAGTTCCACACGTCCCCTATCCCTCAGCCAGCAGGGGACCTTGCCAGTGCCTGGGGCAGAGCAGCTGGGTGAGCTAGGGGAGGGGAAGTCAGGGGGGCTCTGTCTCTCACCCCATCCTCAGGCAGCAGTGCAAGAGCTCAGAGCCATCTCTGTGATTGCAGAGGACTAGGCTTGTGACCTCTAACCATGCCTCCTGTTCAGCATCCTTAAGGTGGAGAGTTCCCAGACCCTTGTAGGACTTGGTCTTAGAAGGTGGATCGCTGCTATGTGACTAGCAACTTAGACTGCAGTAGAGTTGGGCATGGTGGCTCGCACACCTTTAATCCCAGCACTTGGGAGGCAGAGGCAGGCAGATCTCTGAGTTCGAGGCCAGCCTGATCTACAGAGCTAGTTTCAGGACAGCCAAGGCTATACAGAGAAACCTTGTCTCGAAACACCCCTCCCCCCAAAAGACTGCATTATGCCCTGTACTCCCATCATGTGCCAAGAAGCTCTCAGCCAGCCCAATTTTGTGATGGGATTACTGAGGCACAGACAGGGTAGCCATTTAGCTGCTTAGCTGACTCGATCAGGCCTTTTGTTTTTAAACTCCGTCTTACCTTCTTTTCGACCTGCTTGGAGTGGTGTTGGTTCATATCATTTGCCTCAGCCTGCTTTTCTGGCATCACAGAGGAAAATACTTAACATCCGTATCACTCATCTGATCTTAGAACGAAAACTCTACCAGAACCAGACAGTCATAGAGACATAGATTGGAGTCCCAGTCCTAGATCTGGTCAACCTAGAGGTCCCAGACAGCCTGAAAACCTAGCGGCTTGACCCAAGCTGTCCGTGGGTCTCTCGGTTTCCTTTTAGTCCCACCACTGGGGCTTCCTGTGTTTGAATTCCCCAGACGCTCTTCTGCAGGTCTGGATCAATGAGAAGTTGGACTCTGAGGCCCTCTGGTGGTGTATTTGACAAGTACAAGAGATTGAAGGAAAAAACAACAAACAAATAAACAAACAAAAAACCGCTGGGTTGAGCCTGGGTGACTGGCAGAGCCAGAAGCAGGCTTTGGGTCTGCCCTGGAGAAGGGAAAGGAGGAGAGGGGAGGGGAAAGGGGGAGGAAGACAGGAGAAGGGAGGGGGAGAACAAGAGAGGCACAGTAGCAGCACCCTCCCAGAGCTCTGGGGAAGGCAGATCTGTGACTATAAACTCCATACCTCTCAGCTTTCCTTTCCTCTGTGTGCCCCGTAAGGCCATCTCTACTCTCTTCCTCGAAAAGTTAGAGTCTGCTTCGGTCAGGAGGTTCTGAGTTCAAATTCTCTGTGACATTGCCCTGAAACCCATACCTTTGGTGGAAGAAAGACAGGAAGGAAACCACAAATGTCCCTTCCATCTTCCACAGCCACCATTAGTGTCTGTCCCAAAGTTCCCTCCCTCTGCCTCCATTTGAAGAACTCTGTTCCCCCTTTCCCTGTGGTCTTAGGAGTCTGCCAAACTGTCATAGTAGTATGTCTCCCTGGTGAGTGGTACTGGTTCAGGCTGAACTAGTCAGTGTCTTCCTTGAGACTACAATTGAGGAGGCTTTTAAAAATAGATTTATTTTTTATATGTATTCATGCTTTACTATATGTATGTTTGGGCACCATGTGGCTGTCTGGTGCCTACAGAGCCAAAGATGGAGTCCCATCCTTTGGAGCTGGAGTTAAGGATGGTTGTGAGATGCTGTGTGAGTGCTGGTAACCGACCCTGGGCCCTCTGGAAGAGCAACAAGTGCTCTTAAACACTGAACCATCTCTCCAGTCCCCTTTAAGAGGAAAAAAATCATCATTCCTAAGCATATAGGCCCAAAACTGTCATATAGAGAAAATGTACAAGGGGAGAGAATGAGGCAAGCTGAAACAACAGACAAAGGGGACAGGGACTGAGAAATAAGAGGGACATAGTGGGTGGAGGCTGAGAGACCTGTAATGGTATCACTTAAGTCCTTGCTTTCAACTCTGCTGTGGCTGAATTCAGACTAAATTCTTCATTTGCGGTCAGAGAGCCCGATACCTGCAAGGCAACAGCTCTTTTATGCTTCCTCTCACAATAACTGCCCCCTCATGAAACATAAATTTTGACATAATTTGCCAAATGCCATGCTAAGTGTTTTTCATATCTCAAGAAAAAGAAATCCTCCCAACATTTCTTTGAGGGCATGGGATGGGTCAAGATGACTGCAAATTCTTTGTCTTTCCTCCCACTGCTAGGCAGTCTATTTCCCCTCTGTAATCGGTTCCAGCTAAGAGAGTAACAGTGATACTATGTAACTTCCACGGCTGGACTCTCAGAAGACAAAGTCAGCCTGGAGGCTTGACATGCCCTCTTTTCGTGAGGTCTTCCCTACCTTCAGGCCACCAAGCTGGGAGAAAGCCCAAAGCCAGCCAAACAGAGATCACTGGAGAACCACTGAACCTCAGGCGTGAAAACAAAACCTCAAGAACTCCCTAGGCCAGCACACCTTCCAGCAGAATAGTCTGCCCTCTGAACCAAACCCCGGAGCTGAGTTCTGACACATAGCTGTCCAAACAGAATACTGAGTAGTTACTTTGAGGCTGTTGATATTTATCAATGGATAACTCAAATAGAGTGAGACCACACAGGCAGAGAGAGAAACGGGCCACATTGGCCTGTGCTACATCAGCTTCAAACCCAATCATCTGAACCAGAAATTCATACCTTTTCCTACTTAGCTGGAGCGGGGAGGAGTCATCCCCCAGTTGCTGCATTCTCACTAGGGGATAGCACAGCTGAGTTGTGCACCCTATTCTCTTGGATTGAAGATGAGGGTATAATCCTCAACTCTAGAGAGCCCAGAACTCTTTTTTTGTTGTTGTTTGTTTTTGTTTTTGGAGACAGGGTTTCTCTCTGTAGCTTTGGAGCCTATCCTGGCACTCGCTCTGGAGACCAGGCTGGCCTCGAACTCACAGAGATCCGCCTGCCTCTGCCTCTGCCTCCCGAGTGCTGGGATTAAAGGCGTGCGCCACCAACGCCCAGCGAGCCCAGAACTCTTTATGTGTCCTTTAACCCCTCACAATCAGCTTTCTGAGGAGTATCAGCTTAAAAAAAAAAAAAAAAAAAAAAAAAAAAAGATCATGTGGCTGGTGTCAAACAAGATCCTGGGACAAACTTGTTTCCTCTGAGTGTGACTAGAAACACTATGCTGGGAAGACAGTCTGAATGGTGTGTGTGTTTGTGTGTGTGTGTGCGTGCGCACCAGAAGACAAACTTGGGTATTGTCTTTTGAAATTATTATTACATGGATAGATAGATAGATAGATAGATAGATAGATAGATATAGATAAAATAGAGAGGGGGGATTGTTTTCTCTCTCTATTGTGTTGTTCTGGGAATAAAATTTAGGTCATTAGGGGAGCATGCACCTTTATCTATTGAGTCATCTGGAAGCCACCTCCCTTTGTGAGACAGTCTTTCACTTGGTAAATCACCAAGTAGGACAGGCTGGCCCCAGTGATCTTCCTCTCTCTCTCTTCCCAGTGCTGAGATTAAAAGTGCACCACCATGATGAGCTTCTGTTTTGGTTTGGTTTGGTTTCTTTGAGACAGGGTTTCTCTGTATAACAGATCTGGCTGTCCTGGAACTCACTCTGTAGACCAGGCTAGCCTGGAACTCAGAGATCCCCCTGCCTCTGCTCTGGAGTGCTAAGACTAAAGTCATGCACCACCATTGCCAGGTCACATTGGGCTTTTTAATGTGATGGAACTCAGGGTCAGCCCTTGTGCTTGTAAAGCAAGTACTTTACCTGACTGAGTGATCTCCCAGCCAGAACAGTCTTTTTAGAGCTGATGGGATGGCTAGTTTTGATGATAACAAAAGCAGGTGTTCCTCGAAAGTAGTTTGTTTTTTACCGTTTATAAAGAGCTTTAAACTCATGATCCTAAAAGTCTACCCTTGATTTCATCAGGAGTCACAGAAACAGACATGATGCCCTAAAAATTAACACAAATCTCTGACAACTAAGCACACCACTATAAGTTTCTGGGCCCTTTATGTCCCTTTAAAATGGAATCACTTGTTCTCAGGATTCAGATGCCTGCTGTGTATAAAAATGAACAAAAGGGTGCCAAAGGAGAGATAATCCGTTTCCAGGGGCCCTCCCTCACCCTCCCCTGCCTTGGTGATGGGTGGGGTTACAGATTCAGGCCAAAATGCTAGTTCTATCAGAATCACCTCCCTTCTATATCCTGGCCTTCTAGGACTACCTCCCCTCAAACCATGGGTCCTGTCCTATTGCTTTAAATGTCTTTATTAATACTAAACTCACCTGTCTACCCCAGTAATTCTGAGGAGTACCAGAGTCTGGCTTCTTGTTTTTTGTTTGTTTGTTTGTTTTATTTCCATCTGGGAGGCCAAAGGGAGGGAGAGCCTGCATAGTCTCCCGCAGAAACTAGCAGACAGCCCTTCTGGGGGATGCTGGAGGAACAGGGTCCTCAGGCCTTCGTGGGCAAGTGTAAACCTCAAGCTCCCAGCCCCCATTGTTTCCCAAGACCTAGATATGTATTTTTCCTAGGGAGCATCTGGGCCCAGACGGTGCCCCCTGCTGGAATTCAGTGGTCCTGCAGATTGCCAAGAGGCGGAGGCGTGCAGTTCTGAGGCAGGCGGCAGGTCAGAGGCACAGGCTGAGCTCCTTGCGCACGCGGCAGCGGTGGCACTGCACCACGCAGCACCAGTGGAAGCGGCACAGGCAGTTCTCCTCGAGCTGTACGCTCTCCTGGCGGTGTCCGCGACCGCAGCACAACAGGTCGCAGCCGCTGAGGTCCGGGGCACTGCTGTTGCAGGCGCGGCCGCGCGTGCCCGGCGAGCCGGTGCGCCGGTTGGGGGCGCAGAAGTCGGGCGAGTCGGCAGCGTAGAGGAGGTCGGCTCGTCCGGGAGGCTTGAGCGTGCGGACTGCAGGCAGCAGGGCTTTGCCGTCGTTGGTGCCCATGACGCGCGAGGCACCGTGGAAGCGCTCCAGCAGCCGTGCGCCCACCTCGCGGAATGGAGGCAGCTTCTGCCAGCAGGTGCGCAGCGCACACGAACCCGAAAGCCCGTGGCATTTACATTCGGTGCGCGTGTGACTCCGCACCGCCTGCGGGAGCAGAAGGGCGGGGTGATGGGCGGGGCAGAGAGAAGCGCGGGGGGGGGAACCAACAGAAAATAAAGGAAACGGAGGGAGGGAATGGGGGAGCAAGGAAGGAAGGAAGGAAGGAAGGAAGGAAGGAAGGAAGGAAGGTAGGTAGGAAGGAAGGAAGGAAGGAAGGAAGGAAGGAAGGCACAAGGTTAGAAGGAGAAAATCAAGAAAATGACCACTCAGAGAGGAGAAGAATGGCAAAGATGAAGTAGTACGAGAGTGGGAAGTGGGAACAGTAGACAGAGCACAGATTCCAGGGTCCGAAGCCAGGGAGCGGGAGAGAATAGAATGGACGCGGTGGTGAGATTCGCCATCCTCCCTGGAGTGGGGAGAAGCGGCAGCTGTCGCAGCCTAGCCCTCCTGCCAACCCGGCCTCCTCATTCCTGCCCCTCGCGGCCCCAGGCAGAGCTGAGCAGACACAGACAGCCGCCTGGGCGTCTGTCTCTGTCACCCCTCCCCAATCCTCGCAACAGGTATGTGGGCCTGTCCGGACATTCCTCTCCTGGGCCCCCTCAGCCTTGGGCTGAGCCTTAAAGGACACAGAACGTAGGCGGGTCCCCCAAGGAGAACAGGATCGTGCTCTTCTTCCTTGCTTGCTGGTCTGGGGTTGGGTCTGGGCTGTCCTGGCCTCTACTGACATCACCGGACTCCTGATCCTTCAGTACTTTCCAAGACAGTTCTTCTAGGCTCTGTTCTAACTCCCACTTTCTCTGCTACTTTTACCACCAGACCCCAGATTTTTTCGTGGATCCTAGCCTTAATGTCATCCCTACCCTCTGTCTCGGTCTGCTGAGTCACCTCACTTGTCAGGTATCAGACGGATGCCCACCCCACCTTGGCTGTCTACCGGCCCTCAGTACTATTCTACAAGTGAACTCACTGTTCCTCTCAGCTCCACACCTTCTCTCGCCCCCCCCCCCGCCCCCAGCCCTCTAGACTGGACATCTCATCTGCCAGGTGTATCTGTGTCCAGGCCCAAGTCCCAATCGTCCCCAGGTTGCCCCAGTCTTGTTCACACATCGACACCCTCCTACACATTCACACCTTTACTTGTGCCCATGCTACCACAAATATGCTGCCACCCACACTCGGCTACACCCACTGACACTCTCTTGCACACCCACACTTCCATGCTTTTGCATGACACCTACAGCTCCTGCCCATACGCACCAGCCTGCCTGCCTCATTGTTGTGCAGTTGCACCAGTGCGCGGATGTCTCCACGTCCTCGCTTGTGCTGTGCATCCATAAAGAGTCTTGACTTCTCATCCCCGAAGTCCACATCGTCTCCACAGCCTCCCCACTCCCAGGCTGCGCTGGCCTCTGTCGAACCTGTCGGCCCTGGAGGTCCAGGAGTGCCCAGGAGGCCAGAGGGCCTTGGCGGTGCTCGCCCGCGGGGTGCCTGGCAACCACACTGCAGGAGCTCTCCCATGGAACAGGCCTGCGTGACAGCGTGGCTGGCGCCGGCTGCGGTAATCGCAAACACGAAGGCTGTCTCTCGAATATCTGCGGAGGGAGGACAGAGCCCAGGCAAGTGAGTGCCCAGTGTCATAGATGGCAATAGGGACTCCCCCTCCCCCAGCCTGTCCTGGGCCAAGGTGGGCAGAGTGCCTAGGGTTAAATCAGGAGATAGGGTTCAAGCAGCCTCCCCAAACCTGCTCCCCTGCCCCCCACAAGGAGAAAGCGCCTCCCTTCAGGCCTCTCCCACACTAACCCTGCTGCAAGACGCGCCCAAAGGCCTTGCTGTGACTGGAGCAGTTCCAGCGTCGGAAACGGAACTGGAACTGACATTCTCGGACCCCCAGCCTTGCGCCCCGGGCGAGCTCTGCCACCACTTCCGGCTCTGCCTGGCACAGCTCAGCCTGCCGTCCCGCCAGCCGCCTGGCCTTCCTGCAGATGCTGGTAGGATCCATGACCAGAGGGCTACCCACAGCCCTGGAGAGCAGAACAGCAGGTCAGGAGTGTACCTCCCAAAACACAAAAGACCTGGGATGGGGTGGGGGTGAAGAAGAGGGAACTAGCCCCACTCAGCCTACAGCCAGGGGCTGCAGAGTCCTACCCCCAACTGAGATTGGTATGTCCCTCTGGTTCCCTTTCCATTCCATGTCTGTGTCCCCTTCTCTACTAACGTCTAGGCTGACAATTGCATCACAAAAGTTCAGTCTTATCCTTCTGTGTGCATCTTCACTAAAGGAACTTCCCTCAAGGTGAGGGCAGCTGTCACTATGGAGGCCAAGGTTAAAATTCAATGGGCCTAGCCCCAAAAAGGAAAGAAGGAAGAAATTAGCAGAAAAAAAAAAAAAAGATCAACACACACACACACACACACACACACACACACACACACTTCATAAAAGAAAGTAGTCTATAGAAAAGTAGTCAGGCAAGGGGTGGGGTGCACACCTTTAATCCCAGCACTTGAGAGGCAGAGGCAGGTGGATCTCTGTGAGTTTGAGGCCAACCTGCTCTACAGACCTAGTTCCAGGACAGCCAGACCTGTTACACAGAGAAACCCTGTCTCAGAAAAAAAGAAAGACAGAAAAGTAGATGGTATCAAGGAAGGATTAGCCTTAGTGAGCTACAACCTGGACAGTCCCAGTACAAAGCAGGGGCCACCTGAAGGACAAAGCAGCCATGAGGTATTAAAGTGTCTATGAACAGAGCCTCTGAAAAAAGCCACAGCCCCTTAGTTCAACTTTTTCTGTTAAATGAGAAAATTTAGCTTAGATGGCAGAAGTGGACCCTCCTATTCTGTCCCCCCCACACCCGGTTTCCTCAAGCTAAACAGATGGAGGAAGGAGCTGGGAACTTAGCTGCTCAGCATTTGTTGACGAATAGGTGATGCTGACCCTTCTCTTGCTCCAGGGTAGCTGGCTTTCCCAGAGAGAGATGGCACCAAGCCAAGTCCTGTGAGCTAGGGTGATATAACTGGGGGTGGGGGTGGGGGTGGGGATGATGTTTGGTTTGGTGGGTAAAGGCCTGATGGAAAGTTCTGCACATTGTCAGCAGCCTCTTTACCCTGCCCACCTTCATTCCACCTGAGGAGAGAGCTGCCACTTGCTTTCCATAGGTTGTCAGCCAGGAATTCACACCTGGGGGGAAACCGCTTGAATCAGATGGCTCCTACTTGAACATAGCTGAGAGCTCAGACTTGAAGGCATATGTGGGCAGAGCTAAGGAGGTTAATTTGAGACCATTCAAAATCCTTCTGCAGAGAAAGAAAGATGGGGGGGGCAGTTTGCACACCGGGGGCAGTGGGGTATGGAATATAGAGGGAAATGTTGGCAAAAGAGTGTGAAAGGTCAGGGTGGCCTACTTTTCGGCTTTGCTTCCGTGCATATCCGCTCCACTGTCCCCATTTACTACACAAGTACAGGCTGCCCAGGCATGTCCTGAGATGTAATGGTCTTAAATAGCAGCAAGAGGAATTTAGGTCTTAAGGTAAAACTCTCAACACTGAAGATGAGTGCTCACAGAGATATGTTTGCAGAAAGATGTGGATGTCTTTTAAGGATCTCTCTCTCTCTCTCTCTCTTTCTCTCTCTCTCTCTCTCTCTCTTTCTGGAGGGGGATTAGGGATACTGTTATCCCTACTCAAATAGTTCAGGGATCTCTTCTCTCTTCTTGGCAGAAACATGCCGGAAAGGTTCCCTTGTACTGAGCTTGGGCTGGACATCACCACCCCTAACCCTCTCTCTCAGCCCCAGAGAAGGAACCAATGGGAGTAATGAGGAGTGAGCCAGAGTTAGGACAGTCCAAGCTGACTCTCAATGGCCCAGTGACCCTAGAGAATTGATCAGCATCTGTCTGCTCATCCACCTACCTATCTATCCTACCCACAACTGAGACTGGTCTTATGCCACTGGTACTTTGTCCATTGTGTGTCTGTGTCCCCTCTTTACTAAAGACCAGACTGAAAATTGCACTACAGAAATAATTCAGTCTTATCTTTCTGTGTGCATCTTCATTAATAAATCTGTCCACTCACCCACCTCATTAAAAAAGGATTTGGAATGGAGTGGCTTCCAGCGTGCTTGTTCAGGGTAGGTTATGAGCTCCCTCATTGTTGGGACAGTCTTTTTTCTTTCTTCCTTTTTCTCTATCTTCCCTGGAAGCTTTCTGGGTACCTTATTTATATCCCTGCAATGTTTATCCTGAAATTTGCATGCCATGAATTCCACATTATAGATGAATAGATACAGGTATATAATGGCAAGGGAAACTTAACATATATGTTCCTGAATGAATAAGCCATAAGCACCCCCTCTTGAGACCAGGTCCCATTGATGTGTATCATTTCATGACTCCTAGTGTCATATCCTCCAACATTTCTTTCTCCCCGAGATGAGAGGACCAAAGCAGGCCTCCTCGCAGCTGTTCAGTTCTCCTCTACCACCTGCACACTCTAACTCCTGACGGTGTAAGGCTCTGAAAACTGGCCTTCTCCATCTCCATGGCCCCCACTGCTAAGTTCCCCAGCCCCACCCCACCCCTGTCCTCTGCACACTCCCTATTTTCCCAAGGTTGAATGGGCTTATCTTCCCAAGGTCACCCTGCCCCATCCCTCCCCTCTCCCTCCTCCAGCCTTAGCAAAGCAGAAAAGAGTTTGCAGCAGCAAAAGGGAGAACTGCAAAACCCTCTTGGCCTTGTCTGGCTCCCCAGGGGTAGAGATAGGGACGGAATCATGGGGATATGAGGGGCAGGGCCCCCAGGAGGTGGGGCTGGCTCTTTACAGGGTTGTGGGGTTGGCTGGCTTCCTGGGAACTAGTCTTGTTTACCAGCTGGTCAGGAGGAGGGATGGGCAGTGATAACACTAGAATCCCCAGGGACCAGCTTGTTCCCTGCCCTCCTGTCCTCACTCCCATCCTAAAGGCATAGGAAATGAAAGTTCAGAAAAGACACACGACAGAGGGGATTGAACAAACTACCAAGCCCTACCTCTGACCCTGGTTTTTGTCAGTTCTGGGTGGGCTGAGCCATTCCAGACTGGTCAATTTCCTCTATGGGCTTCAGAAAAAAAAAAAATGATGAGTTGATGCAAGAAGTGCTCCAGTCTCGGTGGTAATATTTGATTCCACATCTAGAACAACTCCCAGCCCTCCTCTCTCATTCCCTCTCATTTACTTTGCTTCCTGCCCTTTTGTTTCCTTATATAATGAGCTGTGCTTTGGGGGAGTCTGGATCAGTGTTGACCCGGGGTCATCCCACAGAAGATGCACACTTTCAGAGCAATTTGCATATTTTAAGTCCTGAAATGCATGGTGGTAAGGAATGGATACACTACTGTAGGCTCTGGGATATAATCTTATTGCCACTTCTGGCCACAGAGAACATGGCTAGCCCTAAAAGAACTCCGTATACAGACAAGAAGGGACAAGCCTACCAGGCCACTCTAACTGTCCTGGCCTGCACTGAGAATTCTCTCTCCAGGACTACAATTGATGGATCAGTGCCCCGTTAAAATGGCATCAGAGGCCAGACAGCTCCTACTAGAAATATCTATAGACCTGTGCTCCAGAGACCCCAACATTCTGGTTCAGCTTACTCTTCTACCCCTGGATTCAGAGACTAGAAGAAAATGTTGAAGCTCATTTACCTCAGCCACGTCAGGGTCACACAGGGGAGCAAGGTGAGCAGAGTTGTTGGTCACTGGCCACTTACTGGAGGGACTCCTCATTGTAGAACAAGTTAGGTAAATTTAACATCAAAACAGAGCCAGGCATGATGGCATATGCCTTTAATCCCAGTACTTGAGCAGCAGAGGCAGGTGGTAGGTCTCTGTGAATTAAAAGCCAGCCTGCCAGCTCCTCGGGAAGCTGAGGTAGGAGGATTGCAAGCCCAAGGACTGTCTGGGAAACTTGGTAAGACCCTATCTCAAAATAAAAAGTTCACCCCCCCCCCCAAAAAAAAGTTCAGCTGTAGAATCCTTGCCTAGCATGGGGTCAACCTCCAGTACTGTTAAAATAAAATGACAACACCCAAAGCAGGACTGGAAGGAAGCAGCTAGGAAGTCCCCAGGTGGCCTCTTACAGTTGTACCATACAGCTTGCCCCTGTTGTCAGGGCTCTGACGCCATCCAAGCCAGGCCACATTTCTGGACTCAAGGCCACTTCCTCTGCAATTGTATGCCATCAAGATGCTCTTAACCAACCTTTCTCCAATCTTACCTCAGCTCCCACTCTCCCTCAGGAGCACTAGCTCTGGCCCCAGCTGCATCCTTCTGGTTGTCATTCATTTGAGTGTGTCCTGCCAGCAGGGTTGCCTGTCTTGTCTCCTCAGTTAGGTAGAAGTCTCATTAAAGATAGGAATCTCACAGGTGGGCATGGTGTCATCAGTGGAACACACTCAGGGCTTTGGGGACCCAGGCTTGGGCTGGATCTAGGCTCTGTCATTTGCTTGTGTGATGTGGGGTGAGTCTCCAGCATGGGAAGGACACTTAATATTTGTTGGAAGATGATAAAAGTTAAACACCAGTTCCTCAATTGGAAAATGGAAATCATAATCCCTCCCCCCAATGTAATGTCCTGTACAGAGAGTGGATCCGGACAAGTGCTTTGCATTCTCAGGCCTGTTCAATGCAAGGGAAATGGTAGGAATGGATGTAGGTGGTATGTATGGAGTACCGAGAATGTTCTTTCTGTAACATTCTCTTTCCTGTCCAGTGTGGATCTAGGTCTCCTTCTCCAGTCAGCCGACCCAGGGACCACCCTCTAGGCCCCACTTCCTTGCCCAGCTGGATAACTAAGGCCAACTGGACCACACAGACCACGTGAGTGTGTAACCTGCTAAGATAGTCTCACAGCAAGCATGCCATTCTCTCTACCCCTCCCCCAACTCCTTACCCCCAAGATCCTTCATCTGACCCCACCTCCTAGGAGCCAGCAGAGGGAGCTCTGAGCCCTGGGGCTGTGGGTGGGGGTGTGTGGAGGTGGGGGAGGTGGAAAGGGGGCAGAAAAATGTTGCCTGACGGCTGCTGAGGCTGCCGGGCCTGTGCCCGCCCGCCTGTCCTGTCCTGCTCTGTCTAACTCCTAACTCGGTAATTACTGCTCCCCTCCCCCAGTCCCTACCCCCATCCCAATCACCACATCAAAGCCAGTGATGCCCCAGCTCCATTAACCCCTGCCTCTCCACTGCCCACCTGTGGTCCCCACTCACCCTTCCCCACACAGACACAATTTGGTTCCCTGTGTCCTTCCTCACACTTTTGTCTCCATTTTTTTTTTTTTTTTTTTGGAGAGGCAGGGGCTTTCCCTTCCCAGACAGACTTCACTGTGTAAAAGGGCATCCTGTTTGCCAAAGCTCCGGAGGCAGTCCCCTCCTCTGGATGCCTGGTGGACAGTTGTCATTCTGCTCTTGCATGTAGAATGGGAGTACCCATCTGAGGGTGGGATGGGGGAGCAATGGGGCCTGTGAAGGCTTTGTCCCTTATCCCGATTCCCACCCCCCACTGCACACAAAGGAGAGGGTACTGAAAAAGAGATAGGAGTCACAGCTCCACTCTCAGCTACCAACATACAGGCTTAGCACTGGGCAAGTCCCCTCCTGTCCCTGGACCTTCTACCGTCACCACTGACCATAATAGACTAGGTTACCTCTTCAGTCCTTTCTAGATCAAATTCTAGATTACCCAGAGGGCTCCGGCTGGTTGAACCAGCCAAAGAAGCCTCCTCCTGGCCACATTTCCCTTCATACACTCCCAGCTGGCCAGGAATGAAATACTAGGCTAGGGGGCGCTCTCATCAGACTGCAGGGCGCTAGCATCTGGTTCCCTGAGGCCTCCTGCTGGCTGGCGAGGGCTGGCTGCTGCCCTGCCCCACTCTCTCCACAGCTGCACTTCCCCATCAAAGTACACATTCTGGAATCCCCCTTGTAGGGCCCTGGTGAGGGGGCCTCCCACTGACCTCCAGCCACCAACTCCTGGCTTTGGATTCGAATGGGGCAGGAGGGAGCCTACCGCCCCCCTCCCTGAAATGTCACAGTGCCAGGACTCTGGTGGGCCCAGGGCATGCTCTGGCCGGGATCAAGCCAGCCTCCATTTGCCCCTGCCCTTTTCTGCTCACAGCCTCATTGTCTCCCCAGAAGGGAAGCTGCCAAGGCTGAGGCCTGGAAAAGAGACTGGATGGCTACCCCACCCCCAAGCCATCCCTTCTCTGGAACTTGATGAGAGCCAGCCAGCATCAGCATTGATCAGGAAGGGTCAGGGGCTCCAGATAAAGACAGGATGGTCTAATGACCAGGACCAGCGTGGACACACAAAAGTATGGCAGAGGGCAGCTAGAAAACCTGAGTGCCAAGAAGAGGTCTGTTCCTTTCCCTGCTTCCCTGTGGGGTCAGCAGTGAGGCTGTCCTTGACCTTTAGCTCCAGGTTCCTTTTCCATAAAGGAGGGAAACAAAGTGGGATGGCTGGGGGTAGACTGGGTGGCTTCATCCTGGTGGAACAGGGGAGAATTAGTTTCTCTCACAGAAAATACAGAACAGTGAGAGGAAAGAGGAAGAGAGAAGAAGGGAGATTGATTTGGCTCTGTATGAGAGTGTGCTGTTTTCTACATCCATTAATTGAAGGTATAAATAAAGATGGATCTGACAGTGTAGAGAGGGGAGCAGGAAGCAGAGGAGGAGGGGGACCAGGTGACCCAGGAGCCTCTTTCCTGTCCTTACTCTCAGGACTGAGTTCTTGGAGGGAGGGCAGAGCATAGGTTGAATGGCCTGGAGGCAGGGGATAGACAAGATGACCTCAAGAGGGCCTGGCCAGTGTCCTGGAATCTAGGATTCACAAAGATACAGTTACACTGGAGAGACACACAGCGGCTGGCGGCAGCGCTCAGAAGGCATGCACTGCTACATAGCAAGACCCTGTCTCAAAACTAAACAAAAAAAATTAAAAATAGAAATCTCGAATTGCCCTGGGAGGAGGTGGAGGGGGAAGAAAGGTGAAAGAAAAAAAACATCTTCAGAACCAGAAGGCCTGGCCCCTGAGCTGACTGATCCAAGGCCTGTGTCCGCTCTCCTCTAGGACCCTCTTTTAGGGACTTAGACAGTCAAGTCACTCAGAGACCCTGGAATCTTCCCAGCCCCTATCCTGATCATGGCTAGATTTTGAAAATGGCTGCTGTAGGTCAAGCTGCTTTTCTGGCCACCCATGGAGATTCTAGCTTGGCTATCTGAGAAGGAAGAGCTAGCAAAGCTTGTCCTAGACACCAGTCCTGAAGAACCCAGCTCTAGTGAGACTGAGGAGGTAAGGGGTACAGTGGCAAGAATCTCAGGCTAAGAACCCAGCAAGATCTACCCACAGGCCCAAGCTTGGCCTGGGGAGGCTATGACAGCACAGGAGCATGAGCAGGAGTCAAAGACCATGGAAATTAACCTGGGCTCAGACCAGAGGAATTAAGTGTCCAAAATAGACAGAGAAGGGACCAAGGCAGGTGGGAGGAGCAGGTCCTGTCTGAGACACATCTGAGAGAAGCATTTGCTGGCCACCTTATCACCCTGGGCCTCACTCTTCACTTAGCTCCCCACTGCAGCTGTGGTCATGAAGGCCCCTGTGTTCTCCCACACACCTGCCCTCCGCCCCTCCTCCCCCACTCCCTGCTTCCTAGCTTCAGGGTCAGTCTCCAGAGGGCCCAGGCCCCTCTCTCCTTGGCTTGGCTCCCTCCCAGCAGTCCTTCCTGAACAAAGGAATCTTCACAGATTTAAACCCAGGAAGCAACACGCCATAAACCTGTGTCCAGCACCTACACTATCCTGGACTTCTAGAACTCTGGAGACAAAGGAACAGAGCAAAAAGACCCCAAAAAAGACAATCGTCAGTAAAATGCTGTAGCTGCATAGCTGCCCAATGCTCAGAGCATGGTGGGAACACAAGGATAGCAATGTGTGTTGGGGAGGTGAAGGGGGCTCCCTGGCTTGATCGGACAGAATGACAGCTTCGTGGAGGAAGTGGTATTTTGATTCTTAGAAAGAACAATTTAGACCAATGGGGAAGGAAGAAAGAGATGGTAGGGACAGCCCTGTCCTACATATTGAGAAAGAGTAAAATTAGGAGAGGTGTGTAAGAGTATTACTTTTGATACTTTATTCTGAATTTAAAGGAATTCCGTTTTTCATCACCCCCCCCTTCATAGGAGTAGCTAGGTGATAAGAAGCTGGATTGGGAAGAGGGCTTCTAATGTCAAGTCATTCCGTAGATCTTCCCACCCAGTCCTCCTGGCAAGCCCACCACGTAGGGAGATTGTTCTTTAAAAATAGAGTTTGTAGGGTAGGGTGGGAAAGTGGTTCGTTTAAGACCCTACTGTCAAAACTAAGTACCACACTGCTGCTAAACTAAAGACGCATGTTCCCGAACCCGATTGAACCCGAACCTGGGTCTTGTATTTGCCCTCTCACTGACACCGGCGGGGATGTCTCTCCCGCATCGCGGAAGGATAGCGGCCAGCAGCTTCCTGTGTGGGCATACTACTCAATCTTAGCCCAAGAGAGGGATGGGCCTGCCCCACCCCTAGGTCCAAAGCGAAGGCGGGTGGGAGAGGGCTGAGAGGGTAGGAGTTCAGCCAATCACGCCGCGATATGCAAATGTAAAAGCCCTTGCTTTCTTAGGGTTGGCTAATCTTTCAGCACTCTTGCCCAAATCCCTCCTCTCTGAACACTGAGCTATTCCGGGCGGGTGTTTGTGGCTCTAAAAACTAAGTGGAAAAAAAGTCGTGAGGGTTTGGATCTGAGCTGTCCCGGCGGGGCCCCCGCTTCTCCTCCCCTATCCTACCCCTCAAGGCTCATAGCTCTGGAAACCTTCGAAGTCTAGGTGTCTGCTCTGGCTAAATCCAATCCCAGAGTCTGAGAATTTCTCCCATGCCTTGACTGGCCTGGCTCTTACTCGCTTCACTAGGACACTCTCTGGTTCCCACATCTCCGCTACACATTTTAAAAAATCGTTACTTCCCACGTCTGGAAGGGCCGGCCTCCAGGATCTCCTTCCCGTCTTTCTTACTTGCTAGGGGGAAAGCAGTGAAGAAAGTCAGAGCCCTGACTCAGTTTCCCCATTTACATTCCCTTTTCCTCTACACCGCCCATGCTGAAAGAGCCAGCAATGGTGAGGCCATAGGTGAGAGAGGCGGGAAAGAGGCAGCTGTTTGACCTTACAACTTCCCACCTTGTTCCAGTCTTTTGCCCAAATCCAGCTCCAGAGCCCTCCTCGTTCTTTCTCCCGTTCTTATCTAATCTCTCACTATGGATCTCAAGACGTCCAGCAGCTTTTCCCTACCTACCTGCCAATTCCTTGTGATATGAATTGGACACATTTCTTTGGCGGGATGGCGGGGGGAGAATACGGGGGAAGAAACACAACGGAATATCTAGGGGTAGGGATATTCAAAGTGGCACTTCAGAAGTGCTTGGGCGGAGACCAGAAAGGAACTGTCTGCGAGGGTCCCGGTGCAACCGCCCAGGGGTGGGATCCCGGAGCGGGAAGAGCCTGAAGGCAGCAGAATCGCCGCACTGAGTCCCAAGACTGACTCGGGGTCCCCACCCTCTGGCGTTTGGAGTTGCGTGGGGGACAGACAGTCCCACTCGGCACTCACCACCACAGTCCACCGACGTGCGCAGGGCATAGGAGCAGCAGCAGCAGCAGCCCGAAGCGGGAGGGCACCGGAGGCAGCATCATGAGCGCTCTCCTGCAGTCTAGCTCGGGCCGGGGGGTGGGGGGTGAGGCCGCCGGGCTTCAGGACAAGCGCGGCGACCGAGGCGGCGGCCGAGAGACTAGGACTCCGCCGGCGGCGGCGGCGGCGGGGGCCCATCCCGGGCGAGGAGGGCGCGGCGGAGGCGGAGAGCGGACCGAGCAGCCAGCGCCTGTGTCTCCTGCGGAGCTCGCTGGAGAGAAGAAATCAGAGCCGGGGGCGGGGGTGGGAGGGGAGCGAGGCCGGAGCGTGGGCGGGGGAGGGGGACAGGGGGGCCACGGGGGTGGCAGTTGCGACAGTCAGGCGGCGGGACTCCTGGGGGGAGCCTTGCGCCCCGGGGCGGCGGGCGCAGAGCGCAGCGGAGGGCGGGAGCCGGGTACTGGGGCGGGGCCCGCGCGCGCTCCTGGGTGCGGGACCCGCCCGCCTGTCCCTCTCTTCGTCTCTGCGGGGTTTGTCCCCCGCCATCCCCGGGGCCCGCGGCTCGGAGTGGCGGGAAGAATAGTAGAGAAGGGTAAGGGGGTGGGGGGGGAAGAAGAGGAACTGGGGAAGGGGGACTGGCTGGGAGAAGTTTGACAGGTTTGTTGACTGTAAAGAGAGAAAACTTCCCAGGAATGAGGGAGTTTGGGGGGGAGGGAATAGTACGCAGAGAGATACAGATGGGGACCAGGGAGGGAGTCGGCCCGGAGCGCGGGATGCTCCTTAGAGGGCTGTCCAACTCGACAGCCGGCCCAACGCACTTTGGGGGCGTTACTTTTTTTTTTTTTTTTTTTTTTTTTGCGGATAGCCAACTCCGCGTCATTTGCCCCTTCCTCAGCCTCTATCTCAGCAAGGGAGCCAGCTCGAGGCCTGGGTTCTAGCTAGCCCGAGGCCTGGGTTCTAGCTCCCCAGCCAATGTGTCCAGCCGGTATTGGGGGCGGACAGTGTGTGGGGGAGATAAGACTGCAAGTGGAGCCTCTCCAGGGCCTGCGCTCCAGCATTCGCTACTCATAAGTGAGGTGGTGGGCCGACCTTGCAGACTTCCAAGAGAAGAGGGGTCAGCGCTTGCTATAGCGGGGTCTCGCTTGTCTGCGGGTCTCTACCTCGAGTTTCTCCCCCAACTTGGCCCGGGCAGAAGGGGTGGGAGAGCCAGCTGCAGGTGAGATGGTTTATCTGATTCTCTAATGCCACAAAAATGTCTTTGATGCCCCTGACCCCCTCCCCACGCGGGGGAGATCAAAGGCCTCGTGGGGAGGAGGGACAGCTCCATTCATCAAGCCAAGCGGCTGGCAGCGGGGCGGCAGCCTCTGCTCCTGTGGCCTGGGGCAGAGGCCCCCCGACGTGGCCCAGGAGTGCCGAGGGACAGGTGGTGCGGACATTCCGAAGCTGGAGCCAATTTCTCTGCTACTACTATCTAGAGGGCCCATCAACCTTAAACAGGGGACCTTAAGCCCACGTGGCAGAAATTTCACACCAATGGGGAAAGTTCCTCGTTGTTTGGGGTGGGGAGGAATTTGGAAGTGGAAACTGAGAACATTGCCAAGATAGACAAACACCCCTGGTGAGCAAAGAGGAGGGAAGGTCCTGCGTAGTCCAAAGACTGGGGCAAATGGGTGAAGAGAGACTTAGGGCTAGAAAGGAGGCATGAGAAGATCGGGAGGGGGAGCAGATCTGGGGAAGGAAGGTGAATGGCAGAGAGATGAGAGAAGGGGAGAAAAAGGAAAGAGACCTTAGCCTAGACACAAAAAAGAGGGCCTTGAATTTTCGGGGAACCCCAGAGCAGGGGCCCTGGTGTCAAAGGTGCACCAGTGTAGTCCTTGTCCTGAGTACTGGGATTTGTAGAGTGCGGGGCACTCTGGGGAAGGAAAGAAGTGGGGGGGGGGAGGACGCAGCGCTCGCTCAGGCTCAGCCGGATAATGGACCAACTGCGGTTCCTCCCTTTCTAGTGCACACGCTGCTCCAGCAGTTTTGTACACCATGGTCTGTATTAAGCAGTACTAAGCCTGAACATAACACATTCAAAGATATACCAGCTGGGTGAATACTGAAACTAGTTGGTGCCAAGTTGGCATCTAGGAGGTTTTGGGGGTCCCTGGAGGCTGCAGGTGGCCAATGACTGGCTCCCTGGGGGCCAGTGCCTCCCTTCCAAGCCCCTTTTCCCCACCCGCTACTGTTATTGCAGATTATGAAATGCTCTCCCTGTCCTGCATTCTTCTCCCAGGCAAGAATTTTAATGTATTTGTCTTTGTCATCAGGGGACCTGGGCTCTGGGATCGCCCTGAGGAGGGAGCGCCCCAAATCTAGTCTTTGCTGATTCCAGACCCCAGCTTCCTCAGTTATCCCCCCCCACCCCGTGCCCTAGCCCTGCCCCTTGCCTCCCCCTCCTAAGACACTGTCTCTCTGTGGGGTGGATAAAAATGATGTTATTGAAACAACAGAATTGGGAGCAGTGGCAGGGAGCAGGGATCAGCTCAGGAAACTGGGGCGTTTGCCAAGAAGCCTGCTCCCCCGCAGGCGGCCTTTCTGCCCCCACCCCCCACCTTTCCTCCAAACACACACAGTTGGCCCCACCCCTCCTGCAATATGCTCCAGCCAGATCTTGCAGAATCTTTAGCCATCCCTGGACTCTCCAAGCCTGCGTCCATCCTCCCTTGACCCACCCAGCCCCACTCCAGAATCAGCTGGGCAAGTATAGCTTGCAGAATCATCAGAACAGAGAAGACTGTGACAAGACAGACCTTCTGGAACCCCTATTCCATAGCTTTGGTCCCAGGGTGTTTGTATTTGTCAGCCCGGAACTAGGGCTCTGGGGACCACCCTGCCTTACTTTGCCCCCTCCCCTTGTCCATTGGCTGGAATCTGGATAGAGTCAGATCCATGACTTTTGTCTTTGTGCCCCCTCAAACCTTCAGAGACCTGAGATTGCAGGGTTTGGAGGGTTCAAGTCACCACTCTTAGCTTAGTAGATTTTTCCAACGAGGAGTGATGGGGACCGAGAAACACAAACAGCTAAAGATGAGTGTGCACATATGCACACTCACACATCAGATGGACACAGGCAGATAGATGGACAATCCCACAAAAACCACACCTTTACCTCTCCTTCCACATTACTAGGTAATTTTCATTGGCAGGTGCAGATAGAGAGAGTTGATGGGCTGAGTGGGGCTGAGATTCATGCCAGCCTCCCTGATAATTACACCTATGTACACACACACATAATCACATACACACATACACAGACATACTGCCTCTGCATATATGCCTGTATAGAAAAACATTGCATGATACCACAACAGTAGTGGTGTAGCAATGGGCAGCTTGAGTTTGGAAATGACAGTCTGGGCGTCAGGAGCCTCCAGCTCTTCGTTCATCACTTCACCTTAGCGCTGTGAACCTGTAAATTCCACTTCTAGGCTCTGGTGCAAAAACCCTGAAGGGGTTGGGTGTCTGGCTGTGGGGTTGAGGAGGAAGGAGGGGCAGAGGTGGGGACTGTGGAAGGAGAGAGAGGCAGCTGGAGACAGATAACATCGGAACCGCTGCAGGCAAAAGCAGAGCCCTCTGGTCTCCTTTGGATTCTGTCTCCTCTGTCTCCACTGCTTTTTTGTGTCTTCATGTCTCCTCATGGACAGAATTTGGTCTCTAAATCATTCTGTTATGTTTCCCCCCTTTCTTTCCTCAGGATGACTGAAGCTGCAGGAGCCCAGGAATTTAGGCCTGTTAACCTTCCCTTCCCAATAACCCCCATTCTTTCCTCTTTCCCTCTTTCTCTACATCTCTAGCAGTGGGCTCTAATTCTCCTTTTCAGGAAGGTCCCTGGAAATTCCTACAAGCCCTGGGTCTCTGGAACCCAGAAGAACAGAGAGAGGAAAGGACAGCCCTTACAGAGATGGAAGGAAAGAAAGAAGAAAGAGAAGGGAGAGGATCATTTCCTCTTCTCTGGGTATCCTAAACAGCTCCATTCAACTTCCATAGCCTGTGTAATATATCCCAAGAGTGTGTCCAAATTTGCCTTATACCTGCCTCACAGACCCAGCTCCTAAGGAGATTTCATCTGAGCCATTATCTCTGCCTTAGAGCCCACCTGCCTCACCTCTTCCTATCTCTATCCCTTCTCTCAAGTCCCATCCAATCAAAGAGAGAGAGAGAGAGAGAGAGAGAGAGAGAGAGAGAGAGAGAGAGTAACCTGTCTGGAAGAATCTTGAAATAAGGGACAGGGGCTGAACACCCAGGGGCTGCTTCCCACCAAGGCTGCATTGGGAGGACACCAGGGAACAGGGAACACTGGCTTCCACTTAGTTCAACCCCAGCAGACCAACAGGAGGAGTTAGTCCCGCCAACCTCTCTGAAGTTGCCTTGTCCCAGGCTGTCTCCTGCACGGTTTTTCCCTTGTTTTGTCTTTGTTTTTATGACAGTGGATCTGATTCTCGAACTCAGGGCCTCAACCATTCCAGGAAAGCGTATTATCTCTGAGTTTCATCCCACAGTTCAACTCCTGTGGTTTTGACTGGGGGTGGGGGGTGGCAGCCTAGTCAGAGCTCCAGAGTCCAGGTCCTCAGAGGCAGCTTCTGTCCTGGTTGTATTACTGGCTGCTGGTTCTCTCACCCTGGCAGCAGGAAGCACCTATTATGTGCTGGACAACCAACTAGATAGTGGAGAGTCAGTGGTTCTGATTAATTACATGGATTAGTCTAATGGCTCTGTATCTGAAAGGAATGGGAAGGGAAGGGAAGGGAAGGGAAAAAGGAAGGGAAGGGAAGGGAAGGGAGGGAAAGGAAAGGAAAGGAAAGGAAAGGAAAGGAAAGGAAAGGAAAGGAAAGGAAAGGAAAGGAAAGGAAAGGACAGCCTTGACAGCACCTGGTAGGACGGAAGGACCCAGGAAGGTTCTTGGGGTCACCGAGCCACTCAGAGAATGGAGTGGTTTCTCTAAAGAGGAACACGCTAACTAAGATCTAAGAAGATAATCAGGGGACACAGGAGGGAAAGGCATTTTAAGCAGAGGGAACAGCCATTGTAAAAGTCCTGCTAGGAGTATGGGGTGGGGATGAAGGTGGGGTCAGGGAGCATGTGGCAAAACAAGGCTGGGAGGCTACTAGGCTTCAGGGATTTGGAGTGATCAGATGAAGAAAAGCTTTCTAGTCATGGAAGTTACTTCTTAAAAATAATTATTGTTTCAAAAGTAGTGAAGTGCCACAGGCCAAATCCATTGCCAACGGGAAGAAAAGGGGATGGAGGGAGAGCTCCATAGTACAGGAGACCTAACACCTATAAAGAACAAAAGATGCAAAGCTGTGTTCCAGTGTTTAGGGGTGCGTGTTTAGATGACAGGCAAATTACAAATGCTCAGCTTAACATGAGGCTATAGATAAACCCACCATCAACTGAGTTTATCCTATGTGGTGAATGCTGTCAGTACATCTAACTCCTGAGCACAGTAGCTTGGCCTGACCCCTTGTGAGCATGCTCAGATCCTTTTACACTATTCACTTGTTTGGTTGTTTTTTTTTTTTAAGTTTTATTTTTTATGTGCATTGGTGTTTAACCTGCATTTATGTCTGTATGAGGGTGTCAAATCACTTTGAGCTGAATTACAGACAGTTGTGAGCTGCCATGTGGGTGCTGGGAATTGAACCCAGGTCCTCTTGAAGAGCAGCCAGTGCTTTTAACCACTGAGCCATCTCTCCAGCCCCCCCATTCACTTGTTTTATAATAAAGCACTGATTATTTAATATAATGTATACTGTACTGAAATAAAGAGTGGAAAGGTTGAATGGGGTACAGCTCAAAGGCAGGCGGATCTCTGTGAGTTCGAGACCAGCCGGTCTACAGAGCAAGTGCCAGGACAGCCTCCAAAGCCACAGAGAAACCCTGTCTCGAAAAACAAAAACAAACAAACAAACAAAAGAACTCTTCCAAACACAACATGCAAAACACACAAGCAGATATTGTACAGGAAGGATAATTTCATGTTTTCCCCTGGTTGGGATGCCCTGGTGCTCAGGAGAGCATCCTCCTGCATATGACTAGCCCAAGAAATGAGATCCAAGGAATGGTGTCTAGTGGACACAGTGAACTTTCATGCCCTCAAGAAGGCAAACATTGGTAAGCGCAGTGAGCCAAGAGCAGTTTGTAAGTAGCTACTGAACCACCATAAAAGTTTGGGGTGGTTGCTCTCAGGCTAGGAGAAGAAGGCAGTTGTGTCTCTAGGAGCCGGTGGAGAGGGGTTGCTAGCAAAAGTCTGTGTCTTTTCATGGAAGGTCATTTCATTGGCGTGCAATCAATTGTACATTTGTTTTATGCTCTTTTTTGTACTCATTATTTTCAATGGAAAGAAGTATGTGACACACGGTCACGTTTTATTTCTACAGAAGGGAAAGCTACAAAGGTAGAAACCCATTCTCTTAGTTTCCTTGCAGTGCTGAGATTTGAACACAGGGCTTCATGCTTCACCACACCCCCAGCCTAGAAATATCCTTCAATCTTCAATATGGGCAATCTTTGAGTTCTACAGGGTCCTTGAACCGAGTACATAGAAGCCTCATGGGACTGCAGCAAACAGGGCTGATCTTAAAGAGGCCTGTCTGTATTCTATAGGGAAACATCTAATGAAGTTAGGAGGCTGAGAGGTATAGGTGTCTTCTTTCTGGTTTTTCTAGAAGCCCAGAAGTAACTCCCTTTCTCTCCAACACCCATTCTGTACTGCTTAGCCACACAAAATGATGTTCCCTGCAGTGGGGTGACAGGAGCCAAAGAGGAGGGAATCGACATAGGAAACAAGGAGTGTGGTGATTTCACTGGGGCATAGTCAGTCCTATGGTTTGAGAAGATGAGTTAGGACAAGAACAGTTACAAGGCTCTGCAGCTGGCTGTCAAAACAATGTGGCTTTGACCTGGATGTGTGGTGGAGGGAAAAAGAGATGAGAGCATGGTGGCCAGTGTCAAGGACCTGGAGTGGACCAGGAAACTCAGTGAGAAGGCTGAAGGGCAACTCAAGATGCCTCTGACAGCATGGATGCTGGTGTCATTCATCCTTCAAAGAGTGCTCAAGGGGGATCAACATTGGGCAAGGTTGTGTCTGGGAGTTTGGGTTGTGAATTTGAGATGCTTCCAAAGCAAACATTCATGAAGATTTGTCAGGCAAGCAGTTCGATATATGGGCCTGGTGCAGAGGGATGCAGGGTACAATTAGTTAGAGATATGGGCTGAGTCATTGTGATGTAGGGTACAATTACCCGGGACTTCCCAGAGGACAGTAGGGGGTTGGGAGTAGCCTTGAGGAAGGATGGTCAGTCGTGGCTAAATGAGGGACCAGGATGCAGAGGAGACAGGGGAGGGGCGGAAGACAGAAGCAAAGAGCATGGCAGTTTCACTGAAGCCAAGGCAAGGACCAAATCGGGAGGCAGACTGTGGACTGCCTGTCAGCTCCTCTGGGAGGTCAAAACTAGAAATGTCTTCTAGAAAACAGAGAGGAAAACACCAAGTGAGCTAAACCCCAGGCCAATTTTGCTGATTCCCAAACACCATCTCACCACTTTCTTACAGTGAAACTCTCATTGGCACTGGTTGGCTTGCCAAATACAACCTGTGTTTGGCATCCTCCTGCCCCAACCCAGTTCGGCTCTTGCTTGTGTCTCAGCTTTATCTTGCATTTTGTCTCCAGGGAAAGTCCTGGCTCTTGGTCAATCCCTAAGCCCTGGCCCACCCACTCTCCTTCTATACTCTCTGACCTCAAGTGTCAGGCAGCCCCGACTTCCCCCAAGATCTTTGATACCTGTAGCTACTCCTCCATTTCCCAGTAACTCACAGCACTTTTAATCTGCTTTGTAGGAAATACAGCATTTAGACTGGGTTTGTGTATATTTATGTATGTTTCTCCCCTTTGCTTCTGAATGTGTTGGAGCTGAGTATCTGACCTGAGGATGACACTTCCTGTTGATTTAATTACTAGAAAGGGGGTGATAGCCTGCAGGGAAGGACAACCCAAGAGCACTTTAGTGGAGAGTGGTGTATCCTCACCCAACCAGGTCTTCTGAGCGTAGATAAGAAATTGGAGAGGCTATCAGATTCCTAGGCTGGACCCTCTCCAGGTCCCCATTAACTCCCCACCCTGGTTAACTCCAAAAGCCTCCTCACGAAGTCCTAGCACAGGGCCACAGCGCCATCTCCTGGCAAATGGCACACTGTTCCTTAGGAAAGCCCGAAAGCTTGTCTACAGGACAGAAAAACTGTGAACCTAGAATGAACTCCAATTTGCAAGGTTAGCAGCACAGCTTAGGGGCTACAAAACTAAAGCCTTGAAAAGGCATGGAGAAAGCCTTTGTGTATTTGGGGTGGAGCTGTACATCTGGCCTTGCTTTCTGGAGATCGTACCACTAACAGTGATCAGAGACTTGACAGGCCTTCTGAACTGATACTCAAAAGAAGTTACTCGAAAGGAGGAAAAATGCCATCTATATGGGGAATTATAATTATAAGTACATCTTGAGTGTTTGAATAGCTGGAAGTAGCCATGTTTATACACAGGTATGACTTGACCACTTGATAGAATATTACACAGGTGTCAGCCACAGAGAAATCATATTTCAACTTCACCCCTTCAAAAAAAATCACAAAGCTTTAAAATGTGAAGTATGTTTATTGTATTGGAACCAGGAACATTCAATATAAAATAATGCCAAGGGATGAGAAGAGTCGCAAATGAAATGACTTTTCCCACCAAAGTCTCATTTGGCCCAGACGGAGTAAGTAGTCAAGGATGGTCTTGAGCTTCCTGTCCACCCTGCCTCTACCTCCTCAGGGCTGGGATTATAGGTGTGCAGCCCCACTCCAGGTCTATGCAACGATGGGAAATGAACCCAGAGCCTTCTATACACTAGGCAAGGACTCTACCCACTGAGCCACATCCCCAACCTTGCTAATTTTTTGTTATCAAAACATCAGTCATTTAATTGGGGAAAAACAAGTAAGTGGGGAACTAACTAGGAAAATGTTGCAAGTTCACAAGGCTAAGTGTCCTTCAGGGACAGTCATGGTCAGAGACTTGCAAGGAGTTTTCTCTAAGCATCTCTCCCTTAGCACAGGCCTGATACACCTGCCACCTTCCTCCGGGTCATTCTTCTCTGCCCTTCAGCTTGTGGCCCCCAGTTATTCATTCTGACTGTATGAGGACTCAGCCTATGCAGGAAGGCTGTCACTGAGCCCCAGAAACCAACCTCACGCTTCCCTCTGACAGTGCCTCCAAGTGAACTTCACATGGCCAGAGGGTGGTTCCCAGTGAGTCAGCTAAGTCTTACATTTTAGATTCATGTTGAGAATCACTGAGTGGAAAGCGAGTCCATGGCTCTTGTTTCTTAGGCATGTAAAATGGATTGGTAACAGGGTGGGTTCTGAAGACTTAAATGATGACAATGGGGTATAAGAGGTTTGCAACATCTGTAGAAGATGGGAAGAAATATGGGTGGGTTACACAAAGCCTCAGTCCGTCCCCAACCCAGGAGTCCAGAATAACAGAGGCATTTTGTACTGTAGGTGTCCCTTGCCAATTTGAAATGGTCATGGCTTTGCCGTCTTTGTCATTGGCTATGTGGGCAGCCCCAGCAAGGGTAAGAGATGTTTTCTGCCACTGAGGCTTTGGTTCTGGAGGATGGACATCTGCTGACTGCACTCCTGGTAGCTAGTGAGAAACCCCTTCCTTGGAGAGGAAGCTGGGAGGTTCGGCTCTGTGTTTACATGGATCAGGTGTCGGACGAAGAGAAAATTGGAACCATGACCACCGCCAGGAGTGAGATGATCATTCCAGTTTGTGCTACTACCCAACTCACCCCCAACCTGGTCTATCTATCCCACACTGGCATGCCCCAGACAAGCCACCCAATCCAAATCAGATTCCCATGGTGACACCATTCCGGACGGCCTGCCCATAGTAAGCCACAAGATACCCAGAGTGCTCAAGAATGTTCCTCCTCCTGACTGTCCTTCCCTGAGTTTCCTGTGCACCCATATCCCACATTTGCCCCTGCCTTTGTCACAACAAGTTCCCGTTGCTGCACTCACACCCCACTGTCTGCTTCCCTGGCACACCAAGTATTTCTATTGCTCAGACCCAGCCTCCACTGTTACAGCTTACCTACCGCTCTGGGTCATTTTACTTTAAATTCCAGAAGGCAAGCAAGATCTTATCAGTTGAATTTACAGATAGCCAGATGTGGTGGCCCTCCAAAGGAGTGACATTATTAGGAGATGTGGCTTTGTTGGGTAGTGTGAGAGGAAGTATGTCACTGAGGAGGTGGGCTTTGGGGTCTCATATATGCTCAAGATATTGCCCAGTGTCTCAGACTACTTCCTGCTGCCTGTAAACCAAGACATAGGATACTGAGCTACCTCTTTAGTACCATGTCTGCCTGCGTGTCCCCATGTCCCACCACGGTGGTAATGAACTGAACCTCTGAACTGTAAGCGAGCCATCACAATTAGATGTTTTCCTTTATAAGAGTTGCTGTGATTAGCCTGGCAGTGGTGGTACACACCTTTACCCAGCACTCAGAAGGCATAGGCAAGTGGATCTCTGTGAGTTCAAGGCCAGCCTGGTCTACAGAGCTAGTTCCAGTACAGCTAGGGCTGTCACACAAAGAAACCCTGTCTCAAAAAGCAAACAATAAAGTTGCTGTGGTTGTGGTGTCTCTTCACAGCAATAGAAACCCTAACTAAGACACCAGATTATGGTCAAATTCAGAAAAATCACTTATCAACTCTGAAAATTTGGCCAGAGAACTAGCTGGCCTGTGTGTCCCATGGGGATCTCAATGTCAAGGGCCAACTCCCCAGAGCTGTGTGAGTATTAGATAGCATCCTGAAGACACAGAGAAAGGCCAATACCAAAAGATACTAGGACTAGGCTTGGTGGTGTACACCTTTAACCCCAGCACTCAGGAGGCAGACCCAGGTGGATCTCTGTGAGTTTGAGGCCAACCCGATCTACATAATGAGTTCCAGGATAGCCAGAGCTATGTAGAGAGACCCTGTCTCAAAAAATACTAGGTATCTTTCCTCCAAATCATTTGTTATTTTAATTTTTGAGAGGGATCTCATATAACCAGCCTGGCCACAAAGTTGCTATGTAGCTGAGGCTAGTTTTAAACTCCCTACACTCTTCCTCCACTTCCCAAATGCCAGGATTGCACCCCACCCTGATACAAAATTTATTTCCATGTATACCTATGGGTATATGTCTGAGTATTATATGTCACATGAGTGCAGTTGCCTGAAGAGGCCAAAACATGGCATTGGATCCCCAGGAACTGGAGTTATAAGTGGTTGTGAGCTGCCTAAATCAAGTGTCAAACCAAGGTCACCTGGAAGAGAGGCAAGCACTCCTAACTGCAGAGCATCCCTGCAGGCCCATGCTTTTTTCAAGCGAAGAATTTAGGATGAGGATCAAATGTTCCCAAAGAACCAGAACCAGAATCTATGGCTCCATTGCCTTGGAGCTTTAAGTTAAAATAAGCCAATCTAAAGAGTACGTGCTGAGTCATAATAGTTCAAGTGGAACACAGATACATTAAGAATTAAGTGGTGATTGCATCTGGAGGAATGGGACCTACCCAGATGTTAAACTTATCCATGCTTTGGGGGGAGGAGGGAGGCACTCCCTGGGGATCAACAGGACCCAATGCCCCCACACATCACAAAGGACAACCCAAGCTGGCCTAGCACCCTTAACTAGGGGTCCCCTGTGTGACTGGTGCTCCTGAGAGGCTGGAGAATCCGGTCTTGCAACTTGTCAGTTTTTGGCATTTTTTCCCAACAATGGTGTGCTCCAGGAATGTCAAAGTTCTGGTCCTGGGAGCTGAGCACTAATTTTGTATTCCAAGTCTGGTCCTTTCCCCATATGACAAGGAAGAGTGGACCTGACTGAGTCCTAATCCAGTGTAGAGCCTGTGGGTGAATTCACCACACAATCCTTGTGTGGTGAATCCTGGTAGCCAGCAGAGGGCACCATATCCTAAAGAACAAATTTGAAGCACACCAGCGATGGAATCAGAGCCACAGAGTCAGGAAAGCTACTTGGGGTGAGTAAGATCTTGGAGGAGCTGCCTAGACCACAGCCCCTATGGTCAAAGCTCCGAGAAGGGACAGAGTTAACCAGTGGAGTTCAGGGCTCTTCTGGAAAAAGTTGTTTCTCTCTCTAGAGCAATGATTTTCAACCTTCCTAATGCTTCAACCTTTTAATACAGTTCCTCATGTTGTGGTGACCTCCAACCATAAAATTACTTTCATTGCTAACTCATAATTGTAATTTTGCTACTGTTAAAAATCATAATGTTGGGCTGTAGAGATTGTTCAGTGGTTAAGAACACTAGCTGCTCTTCCAGAGGACCCGAGTTCAATTCCCAGCAATCACATGGCAGCTCACAAGTGTCTGTAACTCCAGTTCCAGACACAGGACACCCTTGTACAGACAAATGTGCAGGCAAAACACCAATGCACATAAAATCAAAATAAATAAATAGTAAAAAAAAAAAAGAAGAAGAATCACAATGTAAGAAAAATTTGGAGATGCAGGGTTTTTCATGGGGTTGAGACCCACCATTGAGAAACACTGCTCTAGGTTAATAATTAAGAGTCTACCCTCATCCTTCAAGAGTAACATTCCGTTCTAGCACCACCCTCCCTTGGGGACCTCCACACTGAGAGGAGACTGCTTTTCTCTTTTTCCATCTTACCACTTCAAAGTGTTTGTAAAATGTTCTTTGGGGGAAAGAAACAGCAAGCATCTTTAGAAGCTGCTGAGTTCCACAGAAAGACGCAAAGGCATCATTTTTGTCTCTGAGTTCAAAGTGAATTTGTGATTTCAAGATGTTCAAACAAAAGTAGTCGATAGCTATTACTAGTGATGGTAAAAAAAAAAAAAAGAAAAATGCTCATAAATAGAAAGATTATTACTCCTCTTACAGCAACTGATATCAAACATGGATGCTACAGGAACCAACAAAGCCAAGACAGTCTGTGAGTGAAATAAACTGGAACATATCTAGGATCATCCTAGAAATGGCAGTGGTGGCAGCGCTCGCTGGCAGCTTCTTCTCCTTCTTCTTTTCTCTTTCCCCGCCCCCTCCAGACAGGGTTTCCTGGCAGACCAGTCTGGCCTCTGCCTCTCAAGTGCTGGATTAAAGGTGTGTGCCACCAAGCCCATCTTGAGTTACCTTTTCAAAAACTTTGTTATGTTTTTAAGATAGGCTGTTCCCTATTTATTGCATAGCTAAGGATAACGTGAACTCCTGATCCTCCTGCCTCTATGTCCTGAGGGCTGAGAATTCAGGCCTTTGTGACCATACCTGGTCAGGGCCTTCTGCATGCTAGGCATACATACATCCCTAGCCTCTTTTCAATTTTATGCCTGTCTTAATTCTTTGGAATTTTCTAGTCATATGCTTGTGTTACGTTTGAAATGCCAACCCTTCAAGGGAGATACTACTACTACCATTTTAGGAATGTGGGGACCAAGGCTCAGTGAATGTTTGCTGTGCTCCGCTGTGAGTCATGTGACCAGTGCAGGCATGTTGGCAGCCAAGCAGAGCAAGGACTCTATCGAGACCCTAAAACAATGAGACTACACTCTACCCAAAGTCTGTTTTTTGTTTGTTTGTTTGTTTGTTTCTGCTGCTAGGAACTGAACCTAGCCTGGTACACAATAGATGAACCACTGAGCTATAACACAGGTCTTACCCAAGAGTTTGCTATTGGTTCTGGGAGAACTAGAGCTGTTTAGGACAGACAAACAGCAGCTCTGTGGGTAGGAATTTGACCCTGGACTAGAGGTGACATTTGTTTGTTTGTTTGTTTAGTTTTTTTTTTTTTTTTTTTGGTTTTTCTTTTTTTCGAGACAGGGTTTCCCTGTGTAGCTTTGGAGCCTGTCCTGGAACTAGCTGTTGTAGACCAGGCTGGCCTTGAACTCACAGAGATCCACCTGCCTCTGCCTCCCAAATGCTGGGACTAAAGGCGTGCGCCACCACTACCCGGCTTGGCATATGTTTATTTTTATAATTTTATTTTATCTCTCTTTTGAAGAACTGAGGGTTGAGCCTTGGGGGTACTCTCAGAGAAGGTGGGGAGACCCCGAATTAACTCTCAGAAGACAGGCTGCATTAGAATAATTTCAGCCATATGCCATGGTGAGCTCAATTTAATTTAACTAATTTGGAAATTGGTTGGATCCCTAGGGCACTGGGTAGAGGGCTGGCTTTTATTTAATTTAAACCAGGAACTCTGGTATGTTTTCCTTTTATCTTAGCCCTCGTTTTCCCAAATATAGAGGTGGCAATATTAGTTCTGGGGTCCATGGCCCACATCCTGCAACCTCCACAGAGGAAGAGGCTGTCATTTGTCTGCACTTTATTCCACAAGGAAACATCCCACAGCCTAGCTGTTGGTCCCTGGAAAATCCTTATACCACAGCCCAAAGTCTCAGGGTGTGTGTTGTAGGGTTGGGGAGTACCTACTTACAAAGCTTATCAAGTTCAGTCTCACTGTCCAACCTGGATTCACAATAGCATCCTCCCATAACCAGGCCCAGACTCAGCTCTGCTGTTCAGAACAGCCTTACCCCTTCCATGTTTCTTTTACGTACAGTGACTTTGCTTCAGGGCCCATCATTCTCTCCATTATTTGTTGTCTGTCTGGATGTGGTTAGTGCTCTCCTCTAATCCCAGCCCCAGGGAGGGAGAGACAGGAGGATACACCCTGGCTATCTAGGCCAGCCTAGCTGAATCAGTGAGTCCCTGGTCAATGAGAGACCTGCCTCAAAAATTAAAATGGATGAGCCCTGAGGTACAGCACCCAAGATTGTCCTCTGGCCTCCATATGCACATGTGTACACACACATACACACACACACACACACACACACACACACACACACACACACACACACAGGGCAAGAGACTAGAAAATGAGAACCAATAGGAAAACTGGAGAGAAGTCCCCACTAGGCTCTTTGTAGGATCTGAGAGCAGAGATGGTCTGTGCCTCATTTCCATTAAATAACTGAGCAGAAGGGGCTCTGTGATCAATCTGGGGACATAGATCTTTAGGAGCCTTCCAGAATGTTCCAGGCTCAACATGCTATCTGAACAGCAGAATGATTCTAGTATCAACAGCAATGCAGGAAAGACACGAAGTTTGAAGATCTCGAGAATTTTCCTGTGACTTAGCATAGCAAAGAGGCAACAAGAATGCCTACTGTGCTCACGAGGAGGCCAGATGTGGGGAGAGAAAGTAACTTACAGAAATGAGCATGAACCTGTGTGGCTTACCAACTGAGGACTGGATGGGTGATGGATGCAGCTGCGGATGCCTGCACACTCAGATGAAGATTGAGGACCAAACTCCCATCCTTATGTCAGATCTCAGCGTTATGTAAGTACAACACTCTCAGGGGATAGGAGATGGTTGTCAGTAACGTACTTGTCCAAGCACGAGGGCCTGAGTTCGGGTCCCCAGCACCCAAGTAACAGCTGGGCATGTGTGCCTGTGATACCATCACTACAGGTAGGGGTGGGGACCTGGCAGATTCCCTGGCACTCACAGGCCAGCCAGTTTAGCCAAATTGGTGAGCTTCGTGTCTGGCATGACACCCTGTCCCCAAAAGTAAGGTGGAGGGCTAGAGAGATGTCTCAGTGTTTAACAAGCACTTGGTGTTCTCTCAGAGGCTGAGTTCAGTTTCCAGCACCCATGTTTGGCAGCTCACACCAGCCCTGTAACTCCAATTTTAGGGCATCTGATGTCCTTTTCTGACCTCCACAGGCACCTGAACAGACAGACAGACAGAGAACATTCTTTAAAGCACTGAAGGGAGACCTCAAGGTTTACCCAAAGACATCCTGGATACTAACATCTGCATAACACTGTCCCCAGTGTCCCTTCAGAAAAAGGTCCAGAGGGGACCGTGAGGCCACCTGGGTTGTATTAAAAAGACACAGGTTCTGCTCAGGTCCTTGGAACTCTAGCACTCATGCTATTCTCCAGCTATAGACAGGGTAGACGGAGTTTCTGTGCTCTGTATCTGGTGACAAAACAGAGGCCACTTTCTCAGTGTCTGGACCACTCAAGCCCAGGTTACCACATTTGTAACTTATCAGTGGTAGGTTTTATCTACCTACCTCTTCAAGGTGTTTTCATCCCTTTGATATATTAAAAAAAAAAATACCACTTAAACAGGACCTCCAACGTCACGTACCAGACAAATCTGCCCTGCAGTGATGGCAGCAAAATCCACCCTAGGGTCAAGGTACACAGTCCTTATTATGTATCCAGTGTGCAAGAGAGCCAAGAAGTAGGGTTACATGGAACATAACTCCACAGCCAGAGATGAAAACCAATCACCAAAGAAGTATACATTACCCAGCTGAGGCCAGTGCCTTCTGCTGATTTGCCTTGCCCAAGAGGATGGGTGGGGGTGGGGTTGGCAGCAAGAGCAGATGTGGGAACAGTGGTCAAGAAGCAGGTGCAGGGGAGGGGGGCAGGGCGAGGGCAGGGCAGGGCAGGGCAGGGAAGGAAAGGGTAGGACACTCTGTTAAATGGAAAACCACAGTGGTTTCAGAATTGTAAAGCTCTGTCCCTGCTGGAGGCCACCTCAACTTCGATGGCCATGTGAGGTGAGAATCAGAGCTATCCCACATGGTCTGTCTTCTTGGGACTGGAAGTCCGGGGATACAAGGAGCAGGTAGTGAGGTGGATGACAATAGGAACCACTTACTGAAAAGCTAGTATCTGCCAGGCCTGAGCTTTTCACAAGTCTCACATGTCAGTTGGGCGGCTGCTGGAATCCAGAAACCATAAATGTTAGTCTTGTCCCCATCACTTGGTATTTTTATCAAGTTACTTAATCTATTTTTGCCTCTGTTTCCTCATCTGCTAAACAGAAATAATAAAACGATTCATCTCACAGGGCTGCAAGGGGCCACATGTTCAGCTGCCTGTGATGCATTTTGCACGGTGTCTGGAAGATATTGAACACTGCATAAGCACTCTATCAACACATGGGAATGGCTAAGCCTAGCCCACCCCATGGCGTGCATATGCTAGCCATAGAGTACATATGATAAGCAACTTCTCAGTGGCTTAAACAAGGCAATTTGTTTCTAACGTAACTGTGCAGAGCTAAGAAACCAGATAAGGATGGGGTTGGGGATATGCTATGATCTGACTGTGTCCCCAAAGTTTGCATGTTGGGAAGGTCTCCCCTATATAACAATACTAAGATGCAACCTTTGAGGGGTGATAAGGCCAGTTTTCCCTTTGGAATGGATGAATGCCATGTTCATGCGAGTCGGCTGCTAATCTTGAGAGTGGGTTTTCCATTTGAGTTCAGCTTTCTCTTGCACTAAAACATGTTCCCCCTGCCCTTCTGCCTTCTGCCATGAAGTCCCTGAGGGCTGAAGGTTCTCGGTCTTGGATTTCTTCAACCTCCAGATCCTTGAGAAATAAATTTCATTGTAAATTACCCAGTCAGGGATATCCTGTTAGGGCAAAATAAAGACAGTTAAGTAGATCTAGATGAAGGTAGAAGAGGTTCTGCCATTTTCAACCTATGTCTTCCATCATGGTGATCTAATGGAGCCTAGAGGATGTTTCCCCCTTGTAAGGGCACCCTTATGATGTTACATGTGATTATGCTGCTGAAATCTCATTGGCCAGATTTAGTCACATGGCCATACAATCTGCAAAGGAAGCTGGGAAATATAATTGTGGGATCTTACTGATAGAGGAAGAAACAAAGAAGAAATCCATGGGATTGCCTTCTCCACAGGAAGAAAACGTTCCTATCTCCTGAAGGACAGTGAGTCGGTTCCAGCTGGACACCAGTTCTCTGAGGCATCGGGAGCCCATTACCAGGAGCCCTGTGCTGATGCCCAATAGCCCAACAGGCAGAGAGCCTGTCCTTCATACTACCCATGAATGGCAGTGGAAGAGAAACAGGATAAGTGTGATTAAGACATCCCAGAATAGGAAAGGATGATGAACCTTTAACAACCTCTAAATCCCAGGCAACACACCTGACTACTGCTGTGTCTGTTCTCTGGGACCTCACCATCCCATACCGGCAGCTTTGCCCACGAGAAGCTGACCCTTGCCCAGTATCCACTGCAGCTGTGTGGGGTGGCATACCTTTCTGATAGACATTCCAGTTTTCCCAGATGTCTTCCAGCTGTTGGAGACGTGCAGGGTGGATGGTAACCAGAGACAAGGGTCAAGTAAGGCCTTGATGGTCAGGTTTATGGATTATTTGCCAGTTTGATAGCCTCAAAACTCTTAGAAGGCTGTTTGGTTCCATATCTGAGTAACCACAGCCAACAGTACCATGTAAGCATTACTGACACACCAGGATTCTCTAGACTTGGAGTTCTTGCCTGTTCTCTCTAACTGGTATGGCTTTTTGGAAAAATAGGAGGAACTCACATTTCCTTTGCGCATTTGTTCATGGTTTTTTGTTTTGTTTCTCTGTGTAGCCCTCACTGTTCTGGAACTCGATTTGTAGACTAGGCTGAAATCAGATCTGCCTGCCTCTGCCTCCCAAGTTCTAGGACTGCAGACATGTACCACCACTAGGTTGGCTCTCTCTGTGTGTGTTGTCTGACAGGGTCTCATATATCCCAGGCTGTTTGGAACTCCCTGTGTAGCTAAGGATGACATTGAACTTCTGATCCTCCTGCCTTCACCTCCTGAGTGATGAGATCACAGGTGTGCACCACTAGCTGATGTTATGAGGAGCTGGGGATCAAACCACGGCTTCATGCAGGTTGGGCAAGCACTCTACCAGCTGAGGCACATCCCCACCCAGCTTCTTCTCTTCCTTCCCATATCTCTTCCTATTCCATTTGTTTTCTTTCCCTTGTCTTGCTTTGCATGGAATTCAGGTTCTTACACATTCGAGGTAAGTGCTCTCCATCACTGAACTCCGTTTCTAGCCCAGAAATCCCATATTTTATGTGTGCCCTCTGACAAATCCCACTTCTTTGGAACCACCAGGGCAAGACTAGAGTGCAGGCCCCACCCTCTTACCTCTTCCATCACCTCCTGCTGATTGCCCGAGTGTCTCTTTTATGGGACTTTAACAGTCACAGTAGTAGTTTGGGTGTTCATGCCGGTTCCACGAGACACCAGCTCTGTGGACCATCCCCAAGGCATGTGATACGGTGGAGCTGGAAAAGCCACCCCCAACTCCCCAGCATACCTCACGTCCCCTTCACAGATTCAGAGCAGGCTCAGATCACAGCACTGCCTTCTCCTGCAATGCTCCAGTCTCCATGTTCCACACAGGACCTCTTCCTCTGGAAAGTCTTCCCCAGTTGCCTGATGCACAGATCTGGAACATCCTACACCATGGCGTGCATGCATCCCGTGCTTCCTCCTTGGTGCAGAGCCCCCGCTTCCAGCTCATTTGATTGCTGGCCCCTGGGTGGCCAAAATATGTTGGCTGGATGTGCTGAAAAGTCCCTCTAGGGATCAGCCAGACCCAATTAAGGTCCATGCTGGCTGTTTGCTTGCCAAATGACCTTGGAAAGCATGGCCTGTTTTCTCTGAGTTCATTTTCATGCTTGGGTGATGGAATGAAAACATTCAGTAACAGAGACTGCCAAATGGGCCTACTGTCTAGTTTTCTTTTCTTTTAGAGGTAGAATTGAATGAATTTCAACTAGAATGGCTGACCATAATAATGACTGAGATCCTCAACTCCCTGCCCCTTGAAGGCAAACATGGCCTCGTGGCTAAATTTGGCCAATTAGACATGAGTGGAAGTAAGGGAATAACTTCCACTTCAAGGCTTAGAAGATGCATGAATTTCTTTCTTTTCCCCTTTTCCCTTTTTCTGGCTGGAATGCTAGTGTAAGGGCAAGGTAGAAACTAGAATAGCCATCTTGTATTTAAAATGAAAGATTCTCTGAATGACTTTACAGCCACCCTATCAGCTCTAGACTGTCTATAGACTATTACTGTTTGAAGCACGCTCTCTCTCTCTCTCTCTCTCTCTCTCTCTCTCTCTCTGTGTGTGTGTGTATGTGTGTGTGTGTGTGTAATATGTGTGGTGGATGCATGTATTCCCAGAAGCCAGAGGGAGGTGGTGGGTGTCTTGTTCTATCAGTCACCACCTTACTCCTTCCTGAGATAGGGTCTCTCACTAAACATGAAACTAGTCTGTAGACCAGGAAGGTCCAGTGATCCTTCTGTTTCCACACCTCCGCAGAAAGTGACCACATCCAACTTTTTATGTGGGTTCTGGGGACTTGAACTAAGGTCCTCATGCTTGCAAGGCAAAGTGGTCTTACCGGTTGAACCACCTCTCAAGCTCCTGAGGCATTGTTTGTTTGTTGTTTGTTTTGGAGACAGGATCCCACAATGTCCTGGAACTCTCAGAGATCTACCTTCCTCTGTCTTCCTGGCTCTCTTGAGGCATTCTTAAATTGGGTCTTTGTAACAGCAACCAAATATCTATCCTAATTTTGTGTGTGGAAGTGATGCTACTTAAAAACCTAAAACAAATACTAGTTTAGAGACTGACTAGCAACTAGCAAGGAAAATATTGCACACTGGAAAGCTGTGGACCACTGTCACATTTCCAAAAAATGTGACAGGGTATGGCTGTCATCCTAATGCCTAGGCAGTAGAGCACATGCTGATGGCCTCCCGTTCTTTGAGGAGGCCCCATTTGCTGTGCCTCAGAAGTTCCACTATTGGCAACAGATCCAGGCTCCAGGAACTCTCGTGAAAAGTCAAAGCCTGAGAGGCAGTTGCAGGTGCTTTGAGGGAGGAAAGGAAATATGTTCAATAAATCCAGCAGGAAATCCAATAGTCCTTTTCTGAGTGTCCACTAGGGCCAGGGGGTCCGGATGGAAGAGACTGGAATGACAAGGGGAGGGGAGGAACAGGGAAGCCAGAGCAGCTGGGTCAGCGGTCCCCGTTTGGACTCTGACTCAGGCCCTAGGAATGCCAGAGACAGGCTGGGTTCCCCTCTAACTCAGGAAGATGCGCAGCCAGTACTCAAAGTGGGTTAGGGGCTGCTCTCCTGCACACCCGCTCATCTCCCAACCACAGGCCTGCTCAGGCGTTGCTTCCTCTGCACACAGATAGGAGCCCATGCTCTCAATCCCATCCTGCACCTTTGAGATGACCAGCAGAGTGCCCACCTGCCTGACCTGCCCTCTTCATCGCTTTCATCTTTCACCTAGGAAGGGAACTGGTTGGCAGGACTCAAAAGGGGATATCTAGACACACCCTGGCTACTCTCTCAGAACCGCCCACAACCCCCTCACCTACCTCCAGCCTCGAGTGTATCCTTCCTAACTCATCCCACCCTCTGCTAGGGAAGTTTGCATGGAGAAGTGAAGACAGCCAACTTTCCTCCTTTGAACTCTCATTTCGAAGATGAGAGTTCCGCCTCCGCAGCGCCCCCAAGCCGCGGTGAGGGAACAGCTGCGGGTTGAGCGCTCCCTCCCAAGACTTGACAATCAGAGAGAACCTGATCCCTAAGGGCCCGCTGCCAGAGGCCAGCCCAGAATAGTGCCACCCCGCCGCCGCCTGTCGCACTCTTGCTAGCAGGCTAGGGCTGGCAGCATGGAGCCTGAGCTGGAACACACACTGCCTGGGGTACCGGGGTCCCAGGGGGCCGGCGCTGGGATGTAGGAAGACAGCAAGCACTGTGTGTGTGTGTGTGTGTGTGTGTGTGGCCCGCGTGATTGCTGTGCATTGTATGTACTCTGTGGGTGTGAGCAGGCCAGATCTGTGTATGTATTTTGTGTGTACGTGCCTATGTGGGATTGTGTGTGCCAGGAGTGTGCAAGTGTGTATGCTGTGCATATCTGTACACACATGGTGTGTGGGTAGATGTGCTTGTGCTTTTTAAAGGGGACAAGTCAGGGACTTTAGAATGGAAAGCATTTTCACAACAATTCAGACATTCTCTTCCATAGACCCTGGCCTGGAGCCACAGTGGGGGTCCAGAGAGTCAAGGTGGGTTGAGTGCCGCTGCCTGTGGTTCTCTGTAGCTCCCTTGTCTTTCCAAACTCCAGTCCCTGACTCCTGGCTTAGCTTTTGTCGAGAGAGAACCTTTCCCTCCTCTGTCTTCTCCCTCTTCCTTTCTTTACTGTGTGTCTCCACCTTCCCTTTCCTCTTTGATGAAGATCTGAACCCCAGGGCTAACCTTACTGCTTCCCAGCTGTGTGGCTTGTGGCAAATTGCATAACCTCTTTGAGTTTCTGGTCTCTTACTGCTAAATAGGAATGTTATTCTTATTTACAGTCATCTGTCTCGGAAGATTTCTCTGAATAGAAAATGAAAACTATGTCTGGGGGGGTGGCTTTGAAAGCTTCCAATGTGCTTAGTTTTGTTGTCACACCCCCTACTAATCAAACAGTTCCTTTCCTTCCAGAGAGGAACTTCCTAGAACAACAAGAAAACTCATGGTCATCACCAGCTGTGGCCACCAGCTCAGAAAGAGCTTGTGCAGCCCGGGTTGTCAAGGCTTCCAGGTGGACAAGGCAGGAGGCTGTGGAGGAAGCAGAGCCACCAGGTTTGGGAGAAGGTGAGGCCAAGGTCAGTTATGGTAACAGGGGGGCAGCAGGAATTCCAGAGTGGGTCCTGACTTGAAATCTCTCCATCACTTGGAGTTGGACCAATCTCGTCTTGTGACCTTGGTCTTCCCACATGAGAGGCAGTAACTGTGCTGCCGACACAGGGCCCTAGTGCAGCCACCTTGGAAAGATGGAAGAGAGTTGCTTGCTGTCTGCTAAGACTCTGAGACTCCACAACATCCCGGTGCCCCAGTGCTGCCAAACACTGAAAGCACAGAAAATGTGCTTTGGAAGATGCAATTATCCCCTCCCTGTCTTCTTCCCCAACAGGTGCCCAGTCCAGACCAGCTGCTGAGTCTACCAGGGAGGAGGCCACATTCCCCAAGGCCACACCCTTGGCTCAAGCTGTTCCCTTGGCTGGAGCACAGACCTCCCTTACAGAGTGGGACCTCCTCTTGCCCAACTGTGTAGCCTCAGCAGTGGGCTCCAGCACAGGTGACCTAGAGCTGGCCGTGGAGTTCCCAGACCCAGAGGCCTGGGACTGTGAGCTCGAAGGCCTGGGGGAGGACAGGCCTCAGCCTCACCCATCCCCACAGGCCCCACTTCTCAGCTTGAGTTGGGATGATGAGCTGCAGAAGCCTGGGGCCCAGGTTTACATGCACTTCATGCAGGAACACACCTGCTATGATGCCATGGCCACCAGCTCCAAACTGGTCATCTTTGACACCACGCTGGAGGTAAGACACTGGTTTGACCCTAGTTGACCTCAGGACTTAGCCTCCTGCCTCTGTAGCTACTACTCATACACTCCTGGATGTCTTGTCAAGCCATGGTCCCTGCAAGTCCCTTTCTAGGGCTCCTTAGCTTCATAGAGAGAATAGGGTGAGAGCATGGTCTGTGAGGATCCCCTAAATGCCATCACAGCTCTGTTACCTTGAATCTGTCAAGCCTGGGGTTGGTCACTTTATCTCTATCATCTTGAAAAATGCAGACCAGAAGCTTGCTCCTCCCTGTTTCAAAGGAGTCTTAGGACAACCCAAGACAAAGAAAGAATACTCTGTCCACTGTGAAGTGTGTGTAAAACACCACAGAGTCACTCAGGACCAAGAGGAGGGTACTCCACAGAACACAGTCTGGTTCCTGTGCTTCCCAGAAGAATATATTTGATTTTAATAGCTTTGCTTAATCTTGATGTGTGCTAAAGAGTTGGGTGCAGTGGTCCACATCTGTAATCCCAGCACTGATGGGCCTGGGGCAGGAGGGTCTCAAGTTTAAGGCAAGCCACACAGAACAAAAAGACAGGAGAGAAGAAGGATAAGAGTTAAGGAACGGGAAGGGATGGGGAGGAGGGAAAGAGAAGATGAAAACCAAACATTCTCAGCACACATGGATAGTTTTGCTCAGGATAAGGATCAGAACAAGTTAACATCAAATTTAGTGAGGAGCCTGTTGTAGCTCTGCCTATGGTGTGTGGATAATTATACCTCTAGTACTTAGATGAGCAAAAACTATACCATGTCTGTATGCACATGACCTCCACGTAGAAACCCTGCTGTGTCTAACGTCTAAGATGGTTTGTTCCTCAGTGCCTCCAGGCACAAGCAGCCTTATCTGTGTGGTAAACAGATGTGATGACAGTAGTTAGTGTGGGAGAAGAACCAGAGAGAAGACCCATGGGAGAACCCAGGTAGGGACTGCAAGTAGGGACTATGAGGAACCGTCAGTCCTCATCCTGCCTTTGTTCTTTCCTGCCCCTCAGATTAAGAAGGCTTTCTTTGCCATGGTGGCCAACGGTGTGAGAGCAGCCCCTCTGTGGGACAGCAAGAAGCAGAGCTTTGTGGGTGAGGAGAGGTGGTTGGGGAATGGCGGGAGGGACCTCACAAGGTGTAAGAATGACAGCAGGATGGGGTCCTCAATGAGCCTTGCATCTAGGCCCGGCCTTCCCCCAGCTCAGCACCTGTCAATCCTGCAGGTATGCTCACCATCACAGACTTCATCCTGGTGTTGCACCGCTACTACAAATCCCCCCTGGTGAGTTCTGGGGAATCATGTGGGCTGGGATAGGGGCATCTTCCGGAGGCCTGATACTCCAGCGCTCATGCCTGACCCTAAATCCTACCAATGCCTTTAGGTCCAGATCTACGAGATTGAAGAGCATAAGATTGAGACCTGGAGGGGTAAGTTGGAGAAGGCTGTGGGCTTAAACTTGGGGCCCAAGGCCTGGGACAGAATGTGGGCTTTCCTGGAGGGCACAAGCCAATGGGGGAAGCCTCAAGTGCCTGCAGGAAGCTGTTAGGAGACAGGGTGAGGTGACCGGGGACTCCTGTGGCCTGACTCGGGTTTTTCTTCAGAGATCTACCTACAAGGCTGCTTTAAGCCACTAGTCTCCATCTCTCCCAACGACAGGTAAATATCTTCTCTGTTCACTTGGGCGATGCCCCCACCCCCATCTCAAAGGTTTTTGTTGTGACGTTTACTGCTTGCTTGAGAGAGAGGGAGAGAGAGAGAGAGAGAGAGAGAGAGAGAGAGAGAGAGAGAGAGAGTGTGATCATAGTGCGCATGTGGAGGTCAGAGGACATTTTTCGGGAGTTGGTTCTCTTCTTCTACCATCTGGGATGCAGAGGTTGAACTCAGGTCATCAGATTTGGCAACAAGAGCTGTATGGGCTGGGCCATCTCACCATCTTGCCTCAGCCTCTTGTGCTACTCCGGGAAGCAGAGGGATGAGGGACCCTGGTGCCCTGTTTGGGGGGCCTCGAGTGGAGCGTCTCTCCCACATTACTCCTACTCTCACTGCTTCCTTTCTTTGAAGTCTGTTTGAAGCAGTATATGCCCTCATCAAGAACCGAATCCACCGCCTGCCCGTCCTGGACCCGGTCTCCGGCACTGTGCTCTACATCCTCACGCACAAGCGGCTACTCAAATTCCTGCACATATTTGTGAGCCTGGGATGGTGGGAGCAAGCGGGGAGCCACGATAGACACTGATGGTCAAGTGTCCAAGCTTAGGCAAAGGAAGGAAGTCGCTGGAGCCCCTGGGAGCTGCTTGATCTGAGGAGATTACCACTGTGTCCCTTCCCAACAGGGTGCCCTGTTGCCCCGGCCCTCCTTCCTCTGCCGCACTATCCAGGATTTGGGCATCGGCACATTCCGAGATTTGGCTGTAGTTCTGGAAACAGCTCCTATCCTGACCGCGCTGGACATCTTTGTGGACAGGCGTGTGTCCGCACTGCCTGTGGTCAATGAATCTGGTACACACCCAGGGTGAAAGGCTCTAGCTAGGGCAAGCAAGCAGCATGTGGGCCGGATGTGGGGGCAGAATCTTCAGGTCATCTGCTGTAGCGCCCAAGATGGAGAAGGATTAGAAATCTCTGCTTGCTTTGAACTTTGGACCAGTTATTTAGCCTTTCTGAGCCTCAGTTTCCCCAACTGTGAAAGGGATTTTTTTCCCCTGGCAGGGGTGTTGTTTTGAGATAGGTTATCACCCTGTAGCCCAGAAACGTACTATGTAGCCCACACCAGCCTCAAATTCATGGCAGTTCCTCTGCCTCCTAATGCTGGGGTTTGGGAATGTGCCACCGTGCCCCCTGGTGTGGAGGGGACTCTCTCATCCTTTATGCCTTTGAGGGAGCATAGGTAAGATTATCTGCAACAAGATGACTATGGTAGGAGGAAACAGCAGATCCTTTTGTGTTTGCATTAGTTCACCCTAAAATTGACCATGGAATATTGTGTCCCCAGCCAGACCTTGATGTCCTGTTCTAGAAAGGTCAGAGGGACAGCAAGGGTATCTCTTTAGTTAGACTGTGGCCACAAAGTATTTGTTTCATAGTTGGGGCTGGGGAAATGGCTCAGTGGGTAAAGTGCTTCATGTCTAAGACCAGAGTTCAGACCCCTCAGCACTCATAAAAGTGGGGATGCTATGGAAGCCTGCCTGTAAACACAGGGCTCAGGAGGTGGCAGCAGGGGGCCCTTGGGACAATGAGCTGGCTAACTAGACTAGCTGAATTTTGGAGTATCAGGTTCAGTGAGAGAGCTTGCCTGAAAAAACAGAGTGGAAGGCAATAGAGGAAGACGCCTGGCATCAACCCCTGGCCTCCACACATGCACAAGCATACATACACACATGAGCACACATACACAACATACATGTACACACATGTGAGAACACACCCACACCCACATGAGTACAGACACACATGCCTACACATGTGACAACACACACAGACACACACATATGAGCACACACACAGACAAGCCCACACATGTGAGAATACACATACACACACACACACACACACACACACACACACACTCACACACACGCACGCACGCACACTACATATACTGCATTAAAAAGAGGTAATTCAAAGTTATATTTGCCAGAATGAACTTGAATATTATAAAGTTGACTATTATTAAGTTTTTAACTTATTCTTAAATATGGAAAATTTCAAAGGAAATGAAAAAGCAGCATATTGCCATGATCAGCTCATCGTTGTTTTTTTTTTTTTTTCTGAAGAAAGTCAATTGCAGACATTGGATCATATTGGCCCTAGCACTTCAGTCTAAATCTCTTGCAATAAGCATATTTTATGCAACACAACTGTGAATAACTGGACAGCTGAGATGGCTCAGCTGGCAAAAGCACTTGCCAATCAAGCCTGATGACCCGAGTTCACTCCCCAGAACACACACCAAGGTGGAAGCAGAGAACCAACTCCTGAAAACGGCCCTCCTCTGACCTCCACATTCGTGCTGTGGCTCACACACACGCAATAATAATAAACAGAATTAGAGGGTTTTATTACGTTTACTTCATCATTTAGGTGTGTGCTTGCACATGCATGTGGGCGCCTATGTGCCACAGCACGTATGAGGGGGTCAGGGACAGCTTTCAGGAGTCCGTTCTCTCCTCCCACTGAGTGAGTCCCAGGGATCAAATTCAAGTTGTCAGGAATCTCACTGGCCCTTAAAGTATCGTTTTAAAAAGAGAACAGTTATTTTTAAAACTATGACTGATTTATTGTGACCTAATTTCCAATCCTTATTCTCATTTTCCCACTTCTCCCAAGAATGACTTCAAAAAAAAAAAAAAAAAACCCAAATCCAAATGAAGTTCATGTTTCTCATTTCTTCATTTGTCCTTGAAGTCTGTTTAAACCTAAGCCTGTACCCTTTCCTTTCATTTTTATGGCACAGGTCACTAGAAAAGTCTGAATTAATTTTCCTATATCTTACCTTCAAGGACATAGAGATAGCTTGGCAGACAAAGACGCTTACAGATAAGCCTGGTGACCTGAGTTCAATCCCGGGGACCCACATCGTAGGAGAGAATTGACACCTGAAAATTGTCCTCTGATCTCCATACATGTATGTGCTGTGGCACTACAGTGTGCATGCACACGTGCGCACACACACACACACACACACACACACACACACACACACGCGCGCGCGCGCCACACACACAACACACACACACACACCACACACACGCGCGCACACACACACACGCACACACACACACACATATACACACACGCTAACAAATATAGTTTAAAAAGTTAAGAAAAAAAATCCCATGTCCAGATTTGTCCATTTGCCTCCTGGAGGTGGCCGTGCCTCGGTCCCCTGTTCCTGTTTCCTGTGAGCCAGGAATTGAACCTAAATGACATATATCTGTACACTATGAGGCTGGCATATTTCACAGGTGATGCCATGTTCTCCCTGCAGCTCACAGGAGCCTGACGTCAGGCATCTCAATGATGATGCTAAGCCTAGGTAGGGGCAGCAAGATGCCCTATGACTAAGCCAAGCAGCCTGGGGGGACTATCCAGGAACTAGTTTCAAAAGCTGTCCCCATGTACCCTGAAGAACACCCTGGTTCTGAGCTGTGCTCTTTTCTGTCTTTTTTTTTTTTTCCATTCTCTGCTGCAGGTCAGGTCGTGGGCCTCTACTCCCGCTTTGATGTCATTGTAAGTGTTTGTAGGGACTGGGGGTGCTACAGGGAGGCTACAGTATGAGGATCAATCTGTTGCTACCTTTTGCAAGCGTGTCAGAGTGCAATCTCCAGGCTACAGCCTAGGTAATGAGGTAATCCATGACTCCCTTCCCCTTGCCCCAGCACCTGGCTGCCCAGCAAACCTACAACCACCTAGACATGAGTGTGGGAGAAGCTTTGAGGCAGAGGACACTGTGTCTGGAGGGGGTTCTCTCCTGCCAGCCCCATGAGAGCTTGGGTGAAGTCATTGACAGGATTGCTCGGGAACAGGTACCTTGCACCCCTCCCGGCATGCCCTCAACATAGATGGCCTAGTTCTTTGCATAGCTTGTATACTGGGCACTTGACCTGTCTTCCCTTTCATGACCAACTTTTGGCATCTGCATTGGGAGGTGTCTGGTCCTGTGCATAGGGCCCCTGTGCCAAGATCCACAGCCAGCTGAGTGCTCAAAGCCATCACCAGCTGTTCCCAGGAGATGTCCTTTGCTTCTTGATCTGTGTTAAGCTTTCCCCTTATTAGCTGCTATAGCCAAAGGTACTGCCCCTCCCTGAACACTGTGGACCCACAGGTGCACAGGCTGGTGTTGGTGGATGAGACCCAGCATCTTCTGGGCGTGGTCTCCCTCTCTGACATACTTCAAGCACTGGTACTCAGCCCTGCTGGCATCGATGCCCTCAGTGCCTGAGAGCTCCCGAGTCCTCACTCCCGAGTCATCTTCCTCACCTGAAAACCAATGAAAGGATCTAGGGGAAATTGGCCTTCATCTTCTCCCACCCCCTTTTGCTGGTTCTGCTCTGGTACAGGTAGGCTCTGCTGTGAGCTGTAGGGCTAGTCCCTCAGGCTTTCTGAGCTCCTGATCTCAAGTTAGGGTACCCTGAGGATGGCAGTGGCACCAGCTATCACTGAGCAACCTCATAGAAACTGTCAACAAAGCCTTTTCAAACCACTACTTTGTCCCATCTCCAGCTGAGGTTGTGGAGGTCCTGCTGGAAGGGATGGATGGAGGCAGGGCATCCTGAGCTCTGGGAAGGTATAGCTGCCTTCTCTCCATTCTCTTCCCACTGGGAATTTCTTGAGAATAAAGCAAGCTAACAACCTTTTGTTGAATGCATTTCTATTATCAGCATTGACTAATATGGGAGGGAATTTCCATTTACTGCTTATTTCAATGAATTTGTCAAATTGTGGACTGTCCTGGTACCATGCTTGGTTGGGGGGCATTGCCAAAGGATGGGGCAGAAATTCCATCCAGTTGGCAGTAGGGTGAGATTCCTGTTGGGAGGGCACCTCCTCTTCCCGATTTGGTCACCATCTCCTCTTTTTCCTCACAGGCTCTCCAGCCTTAATTAAATTGTCCTTGCTATACCTATACTCCCAGAAGCTTTTGGGCATGCATTGTACACCAGGATGAGGAAATTAAGACCACTCGAGTCAAGCCTGAAAGTCCTGAACCAGAGTCACTGCGATCAGCCTAGAACAATGTGTGTGCCCCGTGCTTTCTTATGCCCTTCCCTCCACCTGGGTCAGGGCTGTACTCAGGGTGGCAGTGAGCATGCAGCCTATGGATTTAGCTGGGAGCCTGGAATGCTTGGTTCTGGATGCATGTCCCCAGCTCCTAGGAGCCCTGGTTGTTCTTTCCCTGTGGAAGCCACCATTGTGCCACCACCATCCTACTCTCCTGGCATTTCCAAGCTTCTGACAGCCAATATTGAGCAGCCCTTGATTCTAGAACTGCCTGCTGGGGCTACAGGTATTCATCGTAGTTCCCAGCTGGTGGCTTTTACTATCTGCAGCTGAAATGGGACTGTCATGGTGCCCTTTTTGGGTCTGCCATTGAGGTCTATAGAAGCATGTGGTATTCTTGGGGCTCCTGACATTGTTGTACAGTGGGCTCCTGAGCTCTCGCCAATGAGCACCGTTCCCCCTCAGTGTCCTCTACCCCTAGATAGATTCAGATCCTTGAGAATGAGCAATCAAGAAGAAAGAGCAAGCCATGACCTCAGATGCTATGGACTTACTCAAACACTGCAGTCATTGAAATGAACTTGTGACAAGCTCCTCGTGTCTCCTGAATTCAAAGACTTGAAGGAAAGTCTGCAATTGGCAAAAACTGCAAGTGGCCTTTCTTTTGTGTGTAGACTGTTATTCTGCCAACATTTTTAAATCTTTGATTTGTAACAAAATGATAAGGAAAACATTTATTAATTACTCACATAGTAGGTGAAACCCAGTCTACAAATGGGAGTCCACAGGAAACATAACTGATCCTGTAATACTGGATGTAATTTCTACAATGAACTCAATTCACCAAGTAGAAAGGAATTAATCTCAGTTAAGTCTGGGTCTCGTCATCTGCTGTTACCTGCCCCTGTGATGTCATGAGCCCTCAGATCCAGAGGTCCAACACAGAAGGAGTGGATTCATATTTCTACAATCTTTTAAAATTCTTTTTCAATTACTTATTTTATTGTGTGTGCATGCAAGTGAGAATGTGCCACAGTGGGGTGGTGTGTGTGTGTGTGTGTGTGTGTGTGTGTGTGTGTGTGTGTGTGTGTGCATGAAAGTGTGAGTGTCCCACAGTAGATCAATGGACAACCTCAGGCATGGGTCCTCCCTTCTACCTTGTTTGAGACAGGGTTTCTTTGTTGTGCCTCTGGGGATCTCCTGTCTCTACCTCCCATCTCCTGGGACTGGAGTACTAGGATTCCAGAATCCACTATTCCTGTCTTGTTAAGCTTTACATGCATTCTGGGAATTTGATCTCAGGGCCTCACACTTGTGCACCAAGTGTTTTACCCACTGAGCCACTAAGCCATCTCCCTAGCTCCTTTGCTTTTCTCCTCCTCCTCCTCTTCCTCTCCTCCTCCTCCTCCTCCTCCTTTTTAAATTTCTTTTGAGAAAGGGTTTCACTATGTACCCCTGGCTAGCTTAGAACTCATCATGTAGGTCAACATGGTATCAAACTCATAGAGATCCACCTGCCTCTGCCTCCCAAGTGGGATTAAAGTCATATGCCACCATGCCCAGCTGGTTACTCCCATTTTTAATTTGTTTTTTTTTGGGGGGGGATCTTAATACTGTTGACCATAATGGCCATGCCTTTAGTAGTTGAAGTATAGACTATGAATACTAACTTCCAGACTCTAATCCCCAGTCACACAGACACCCAACTCCACTGCTCAGGTGAGTATTAACTGATTCAACCAACTCTCCTGCTTCAACCTCCAGGGTAGCTGCAACGATAGGCATTCATTGTGGTACCCAGTGGGTAGCTTTTACTATCTAGAGCTGAGGCGGGACTGTCACGGTGCCCTTTTTGGGTGACCATAAAAAGTCTGCTAATTGAGGTCTATAGAAGCATGTGGTACTCTTGGTGCTCCAAGAAGTAGGTCCAGCAGGACCACCCACCGTGAGCTGGGTACAGAAAGGCATTCCCCACAAAAAGAGGGTCAGATGCTGAGTGATCAAAAAGAACAACAAAGAACCCCCACTCCCAAGTTTGAATTTTAAATTTTATTTTAAATTGGACCCAAGGATTGCCATGTGATATGTGGTGCTCTATTGTCTTGAATGGGTGCTGCTCAGTAGAGATTGTGCCAGACATTTGGGGTCTATGGGAAGGGCATAGAGCTCCCCTGTCAGATCAGGTATCCTGACATGTGACATGAGACTGGCCAGGGTTCCTGGACAAGCCCCATGGAGGTAGGAGCCCAGCTCAGAATTGTCTCTGCAGAAAATGCAGGCTCACCTTCCTGCTGGGAACCAGAACAATGCGGGCCACAGACTTCACTTCCCCCATCTCAGGGTCCAGGACTACCTCATACTGTCGTATCAGCTGGAGGGCGAGAGAGCAGGGCCACTGGAATCTTGATCTCCTATTCCTGTTGCTTCTGTAGACTTCTACCCTGGACCTCCCTGCCCCTCCTCTCCCTGAGTTCCTCCATCTTACCTGACCCCCACAGCCCTCCCCACATTCCCTGCTCACCCTGGACAGTAGCAGTTGCATCTCCAGTTCTGCAATCCTTCGGCCCAGACAGGACCGAACCCCATAGCCAAAGGGCACAGAGCCGAATGCGTGTTGGACGAGGGAGTTTTCAGTCTCTTTCTTCCTCAGCCATCGGTGAGGCTGGAAGCTCTCAGGCTCAGGAAAGACACTGGGGTCCCGGGATACCACGTAGTGGCATAACACGAACTGGGTCTACAGAGGAAGAATGGCATCAGCAAGGGCTACCAGCATTCCTGGGCACCTGGTGCTCTAGCCCAACTCACGTTCTTGGGGAAGAGGAAGCCATCGACTTCAGTTTCCTTTTCCGAGATGATCCGGGAGTTTGTGGGGACCACAGGGTAGAGGCTGCAGGGAAAAGAAAGTCTAGGCTCTGCTTCCAGATTGGGTGAGGAGGCATGACCCTCTTCTCACATCACTCTTGTCCCTAGGTTCCAGCCTTGGGCAGTCCCCACTTTCTATTCCTGCCTGATTACAGAGCCCATGTAGACCCTATGCACATGGGATCATGTCCTACCGCAGGGTCTCCTTAATCACAGCTTTCAGCAGGGGCATATGGGTCAAGTCCTTCTGTTGGGGCACCTTCCCAAAAGGCACCACACCCACCACTTCCTTGTGCAAGGCCTCCTGGATCTTTGGATTCTTGGAAAGATGATACAGGGCCCATGTCAGCGTGTTGGATGTCTAGGAGATAGAATGGGAAATAAAGATGAAGTAAAAGGCTAATTTCTAGGGAAGAGGATAGCTAAGTGGTGGGAGGGTCTTGTGAGTGGATGTAGATACAAGAAAGCTGACTTGCCACCAGGATGACAAGAAAAAGAGATGATGGTTCCTGGGGATCTCTATGCTAAACATGGACCCACAGGTTGAATAAGGACCAATATGGAGGAAGGTTGCATTTCAACCACAGAGGGGACTATAACAAGGAAAGAGCATGCCACAAAAATGCTAGAAATGAGTCCCCTAAGTAGATAGGGTGCTTGTGGATAAGTTTCCAATTCTATACCTAAATCACAGCAAGAGAATTGGAATCCTGTGGGATGGGATCTCCCAGCTGTCGGGGTGGGGACAGACAGACACATACACAGAGAGAAAGACAGAGAGGGAGAGAGACAGACAGACTGATACACACACACACACACAACACACACACACACACACACAGAGAGAGAGAGAGAGAGAGAGAGAGCATGCCAGGGGCCCAGATGTTGATGGAATTCCCCTTACAAAAGGGGAATTTTGTTTTTGAATTTTGCCCTCAACTGGGCAAACAACCGAAGTGATACAGAAGAAGCTAATATAAGAGACGAAGGTGTGTGTCAGGAGGCAGGGTGGGAAGAGTACAGAATAAATCAGGGAGTCCCTGGTTTCCCTGTCAGCCTTCCTAACGTACTGTGTCCACACCAGCCAAGAGCAGCTCAGGAAAGGTGCCGATGGCCTCCTCGGGACTGAGCAATGCATTGGCCAGCAGGAAGTGCAGGTAGCCGGATACCTGGACACCATCTGGCCCAGCTGCCTGTAGCTGGGCTTCTACCTCCTTAACTTTCTGATCAATCATCTTCTTCCCTGCAGGGGCCATGGGGAACAGAGGAGGGTGAGTTTAAACTCCTGGGGCGAGCTTCCTTCCCTGGCCCCAGGTAGGGACTTCTCACCAAAGGAAAAAATGTTATTCCAGCCATTCAGGTATCGCTTCCAATAGGGTAACAGAGGACGAGTCCACTTGGGAAGGAAAGTGACATAGACGGAGTTCTGGAACATGGACCCGACAGATCTGATGAAGGTGGCGGTGTCCTCAGGGATGGTGGGCTCCAGGCAGCCAACCCTTTTCTCAAACAGGATATAGCAGATGGCTGAGAAGTATAGAGGCTGTCACGGCAGGCAGGGCCAGAGGACTGAGAATCCAGGGTCCTCAGGAAAGCCCATTCCTGCCCCCAGCCTCTCCCAGCAAGGGTACCTTCCAAGGCAAAGTTGTAGAGAAGGTGAGACATGTCTGGCACATGATCCCCCGATGCACTCTCGGCCCGCACCTGGTCCAGACGGGTTATAAAGTCATCAATCACCTCATTGAAAGCATTCGTGTAGAGTGCAGCCTCGGCAGGCTTCAGCAGCCGCTTGTTCAAAGCCTGGCGCAGCTGGTACCACTGATGTCCTTGTCTGGGGAATGTGGAGAATAGCACAGGTAAACATGGGGTCCCCAGAGAGTGGAGGGAATCTCAGGCCCCTGGAATTAGAATTAGGCAATCACTGAATATAATTGATATAAGAACCACAAAACTGACAAGCATGGCTTCATACACCTGTGATCCCAGCATTAGGAAGATGGAGGCAGGAGGATCAGGAGTTTGAGAGAACCCTTTACTAAAAATTGTTTTTGAGTGCTGCCTGGACTCCACAGACTCCTGTCTATGGTGAGTTGATTTTTTAAAAAGGACGGCAGAATGAACCACAAAACCTCAGAGTCTCACCAAAGCACTATGTGAATAGGTCAGGTGGCCTTCTAGAACCTAGAACTACCTAGGATCAAATCTTAGGTCTAGCCAAGGCTGGTGGTACATACCCATATTCCCTATGTTGGCTGGGCCATCATAAGTTGGAGACCAACCTTGGCTACAGAATAAGATCCTGTCTCCAAATAAAAACAAACCAACAAAAATCACAGGTTTATAGATTACTGCCTGAGCAACCTCAGAAAAGAGGTAAAACCCATGTGCTTTGGTTTTACCTCTGTACATGAAGAGTGATCCAAAACCTGTCATAGCAGGGTTGTTCAAGTGCCCAGATGAGTGCTTGGCACATGGTTTTTAGTAAATATTGACTGTAAATACCTTTGAATTATGCAACTCTGGAATCTTCTGTATGTGAAATGATAAGAGCTGCACCCACGCCTTCTGTGAGGAGGTTGAGGAATAAAATAGGAGCAGGTTGGGGTTCCCCTGCTGCCAGAGCTCTAAGCATCTATGCTCTCCTTGGTTCAGTGGGTCAAGGGGACAGGAGACCCACAAAACTGAAGCTTCAAGTTTATGTTCTAACCACACAATAGATGCTTAGATATCTACCCTGGTTTAAGGGAGGTCCAAATGGGTAGCAGACATACTCCAAAGACATATTTAAGGACAGTCCCACACTCGACTAATTCCCAAACCCATACCCTTTCCTATGCAAGCTAGATCAAATCCATAAAACTAGCTGCAGAGCAACAAATACAATGTCGTCCTGTGCTATGAGGAAGAGAGGGACCTCCCCCCCCCACACACACACAGCTATGAGTGTTTGCACACTTCTGCTAAAGTGAGAATGAAGACTCAACAATTAACAGCATTGAGGGCTCAGGAGAACAGAATGGGATGGAGGGGGACACTCAGAACTTCATTACTGAAAATTGGAAAATTCATTTATATAACAACAAGGCAGGAGTATCAAGATGTCTGAGGTTAGTCTTGGCTGAATAGTGAGTTTAAAACTAGCCTGGACTACATGAGATCCTGTCTCAAACAAAGGAGAAAAAACAAACAATATTACTATCAAAAATTTAAAACAATTAAGTTTTAAAAAGAAAAAAAAAATGGCCTGAAGAGATGGCTCAGAGGTTAAGAGCACCAGCTGCTCTTGCAGAGGTTTAATTCCCAGCACCGACATGGTGGCTCACAGCCATCTGTAACTCCAGTTCCAGGGATCCACTGGCATTTGCAAGCACTGCAGGAATGTGGTGCACAGATGTACATGAAGGCAAAATACAAAATACACATAAAAAATTTTAATCTTAAAAAATAAAGAAATTTAAAATTTTGAAATAAGCCTCAACCCTTCCTCCTAGGAGGTTTGTTTGTGTTTGACGAAGGCTGTCACAAAAATAAACAATGAGTATTGGCAAAAAAAAAAAAAAAAAAAATGACAATCAAAACAGACCCAGTGGGTTGTTGAGGCTTTTTCAAGGAGCTAGATATGAAGACTCTAACAATGGCCCAATCAGAAGCAATTCCTTGTGGGGAGGACAGATTTGTAAAATGAGATTCTAAAGACAGATCTGTCAAAACAAGGCAAGAAAAACAAGTAGAATAGCTTTGAAAAATAGCCTTTATTTATTGATTATTTGGTGTGTGTCTGTTTCAGACAGGTCTCCCGTAGCCCAGGCTGCCCTTGGATTCATGATCTTCCTGCCTCTACCTCCTGAGTACTGGGATTAGAAGTATGTGATACACACTTAGCACAAAGTAGCCTTTAAATGAATACCAGGGACACACATAGAAAATTGGCATAACTAGATCCCCAAAGGGTCCTATATCATGTTCAGTTGAGTTGTCAAGTCCGGCCCAAGCAGCCTCTCTCTAGCCTGCAGGGCCAGGGAGGTTAAAGGATCTTAAACATCATTCTCTAGCTTCAGAATTTAGAACAAAGATCCTAAGAATCATTATCTTAGTGATGAAACTGTTCACCTTCGAAGGAGACAGAAACAAGAAAGGAAACCCCAGAGACTGAATCTACGGATATCAGAGACAGCTACAGCGAACCTATGACCAGGTCATTCTCTTTCTGAAGTATCAATGCTATATATAATTCCTTGAGTTCCAGAATCAGGAAGATCTACTTCATCATTGGCTAGGGGCATCACCTCTGACATGAGATGTAAAACCTCCCTTGGCTTCTGTTACTTTATCTGTAAAGTAGGGATAGTAATACTGTCCACTCCAAGGCTTGTTGTAATGGTAAAATGAGACCACAGCTGGACAGAGATGAGCCTGGTGTCTGGCGTTGTCAAGATGCATAGGTCTGATCAATGTGGCAGCTATACTAAAACATGATGGGGAAAGCTATTTACTATTTTTGGAGTTCTACTGACACAGTTAGGAGACATCTGAACATACCCAATTACAACCTGGATCTGCCACAATTCTGTAGCCTACTTCAATGAGTTTATCAGTAAATAACAATGCATCCTTCAAATGCCACTGCCAGAATAACTGTAACCTTTCTGGGCACAACTGAAATCTCTATCTACATGTATGTGGAAATGCGCCCATGAAGCTTATAGCCCATGATTTGTGTCCTCCCAACTAAATGATAATACTTTCTCAACTTCAAATTGATGTGCTTTCAGCCATGATGCAGAAAAATGAATCTGAAGCCAGGCTTTGTGGTTCCTGCAACCTCAAGATATTCATGACAATTTCGTGATAGAGACCCTGCTTCAAAACTTAAAAATTGTAGGGCTGTGGTAGCACACGCCTTTAATCCCAGCACTCAGGAGGCAGAGGCAGGTGGATCTCTGTGAGTTTGAGACCAGCCTGGTCTACAAGAGCGAGTTCCAGGACAGCCTCCAAAGCACAGAGAAACCCTGTCTCAAAAGACCAAAAAAAAAAAAAGTATAGCAAAAACTTAAAAATTACACCCAGTGGTTGAGTGATTGAACAAGTTAAGTTCCTAGCAGGAGTGGGGCCTCAGGACCAATCCCTCTACCACAAACAAATCTGAAAAGGCCTTGCTGGTATTTTTGTCCAAATACCCTATATTTCAGATCTGAAACACAAAAACAAGAAAACAGAAATTATTTGCTCGTCCAAAATGACAGAATGTATTGGTAGAACAGACAGTGGCTGGTCTCTGGGTTTCAGTCCACACCAATGGCTGCTTTCCAGTTATGCAGCTGGCTCAGGGGATGCAGAAAGGTCCCCTCTGCCCTGCATCTGACTGGTCGTCTGTGGCCATCCCCCAGTCCCCTTGAGCCCAGCTCACGTGACAAAGATCCCATAGGTGAGGCCCATGTGGTCTCGGTGCTCCTTCCACTGCTCCATGTGGTCTCTGATTGGGTACTTGCCCTCCTGACGCATCACTTGTTCCAAGAGCGAGGCACTGGCCAGATTCACATGGGTTTGAGTCCCAAAGGGGGTTGTCCACATTGGGCCATACTTGACCTTGTTCAGCGCCTGTGGGTGTTAACCAAAGTGGAATAACTGAGGGCCAGTGGAGATGACATTTCTGGAAGGAAAGATGGGCTAGGAGAGGGTCCGATGGCCACATCAGAACCAGCGGGCAGTACAAAAGTACACTGTGCAAGAGGAAGTAGAGCGGTGGCCATCGGTTCTGCAGACAGAGACAGAAAAAGTGGCCCTACAAAGAATAAGACTATTGACAGTGATGTTACCTGTAAGGGGTGGAAGGATCTGAGGCCTATGGAGAAATATGGACATATGGGAAACTGGGAGGGGGGAGGGGAGGGAGCTGTTTTAGATTAGGTGCAGATACTTGTTTTAGGAAGTCTGAGTAAGCCTAAAGTCCCTTCTTAGCATTTAAATCTATATAGCAAAAAGGTATAATGACATATTATGTATGAAAATGGCATAATAAAACCCATTACTTTGCATACCAGCTTAGACAAATAAGACAAATAGGGCCAGTGAACAATCCACACTGCTAGAGAAGCTAGGAAACAAGGATGACCCTAAGAGAGACATGCATGGTCCCCTGGAGAAGGGGAAAGGGTCAAGAATCCCTGAGCAAATTGAGAGCCTGGGAAGAGGGGGGAGGGAGCTAGGAGAATGAGAAGGGAAGAAGAGGAAGGATGCAGAGGACATGAGGGAGCAGAAAGGTTGAGTCAGGGGAAGAGTAGGTAGGGTTTTAGTTGGGGGGTGATAGGGGAGGAAGGGAGGGAGAAGGGAACTGGGATTGTCATGTAAAACAATCTTGTTTGTAATTCAAATAAAAAAATCTGAAAAAAAAAAAACAAAAAAAACAAATAGGGCCAGTGAGATGGGTAAGGTGCTTGCCATCAAGTTGTGACCTGAGTTTAATGGCCAGTACCCACATAGTAGGAGAGAACCATTTCTGCAACTTGTCCCCTGACCTACACACACACACACACACTGAAACATGTGCACACCATACATACATATACACACCACACCATGCACACACATACATACACATATACAACAAATAAATGTAGTAAAAACATTTTTAGATAAATAGAAAAATGTTAAAGATAAATAAATAAATATACTGTAGCTTGTAGCCTCATTGAGTTGAAGACAAATGTAATTACCAAGAGAAAGAAAAAAACACAATTAGGAATTCTAAGAAAAGAATAATTTGAGATGAGAAATGCAGAGTCAAATACGAAGTAGGCTGTGTTTTATTTGTTTTTTTAAAGCAACAACAACAACAAAAGTGACATGTGTGTTATATAATTCCTAAGTCTTTTCTAAGAACTGGAGGTGTAGCTCAAAGACAGAGATCCTGCCTCAAATGCAGGAGACCCGGGTTGGATCCTGCACACAGACACATCTTAGACTTTCTAAGGCACCTGCTAACTGATACTCTTAGTATCTAGGAAGTTGGCAGTTGCTAAGGGCTAGGAGCATCATTCAGTGATACGAAGCTTGCTTATCTTGAGCAAAGCCCAGGCTACTACAATGTATTGATAGTTGCTGAAAATGAGAGAGAAAATAAGATGGAGGGGAGGCCTAAAAGGAACCTACAGATGTGAAGCAGAACTTACTAGCTAAGCTACACCCACATGGTGAAAGAGAAAAAAGCCTGTGGTTTCCCGGTCATTTCCTCTTTCCCAATTGTTGCTGGAGACAAGACACCGAGTCAACTATGCTACAGAAACTTAGGCCATCGAGTTTCTGTGAAACAAACAGATTTATAGAGAAGAGACTCATCTCTGAGTCTTCCTGGTCCTCTCTGGACCACTGCAACATAATTGCTCCCAATACAGTTGTCCAGAATCCACTGAGTTAACAAGGCTTCCCATTGCTCAGAGGCCAGTCTTGGGAAGACCCCCGAATCCATTTGTTCCATACTTCCACCTCCCAGAGACATAGCCACAGTGGGTGTGGTAGGATCCTGAGTTGTTTAACCACAGTGACTAGTCCTATCTTCCCTCAGAAAAATCAGAGTGTACAAACCTGACTGGTGGGAGTCTCAAATGGCTTGTAACTATACTGGAGGACAATTGTTGATATTTCTAAAAATTGCTACAAGTTTACAAATGGAGTACAGGATAGCTACAGGCTGGAATACATTATCAACCACAGAAAAATACTGTGTAGACTGTCACAACAGAATATACAACTGCTGCCTAAGAAAGCCGGGCTGGAGCTGGGAAGATGGCTCAGTGGTTAAAGCCCTTGCAAGAGGATCCCCACAAACCACATAAATGCCAGGTGGGCATGGCAGCTCACCTGTAGTTCTGGCCTTGGAAAGTGAACAAAGGGGATTTCTGGAGCAAGCTAGCTGGCGAGACTAGCTATATTGGTGAGCTCTAGGTTTGATTGAGGCCCTGCCTCAAAGAATAAGTTGGAAGAATGACTTTGGGCCTACTTATGTGTAGGCCCAAAGTCTACACATGGGAGCACACATACATGAATGCAAGCATACCACACACACACACATGAAGGGAAGAAGCAGGGAAGGAGGCTAAATAAATATTCAATTTTCATTAAAGAAATACTAAATGGATATTTCAGACACAAGAATGCTTAACCAGGGCAGATAGGGAAAGGAGTGAGTGGATTAGTTACTGTGAGACTTTGAGGTGGATTTTTTATTCAAACCACTACAGGGAGTGAGACTGCTCAATGAATAGCATGGTATGTTGTTTTAAGTTTTGAACTATGAAAATGTCTAAATTTTTTTTAATTTAAGAAAAAAAAGCTTTAGTGAGATTAAATCTTAGAAAATATCACACAGTTTATGCCAGATTAAAATATTCTCAATGTTAAAAAAAAAAAGAAAAAAAGGAAACAATGTTTTCTGGAACACATGTCACAACTATTGATCAGATAATTCTAGAAGGCAGAGAAACCTGTTGAACCCCTGCATTCATGCAGGTACTCCTAAAATTTATGTGAACCTTAGTTATATACATTTGTCTGTAAATGTGTTTTGTTTACTTTTCTTAAAGTTTCCATTAAAAAAAAGAAAAGCAAAAGTAAAAAAAAAAAAAAAAAAGTAGAAGACCACTTGCTTAGCTCGCATGAGGCCCAGGATTCCTGGGGTCAGGGGGAGAAGACAAGGACATGGACCCCAAAAACTGGAGTTAGATGTCTGCCACATGCCTGTAATCCTAGCACTAGGGAGTCAGAGGCAGGAAAATTACAGGTTCAAGACCAACCTGTGCTGCATAACAAAAAAGAAAAATAAAATGTTGAGGTAACATTTTTATTACAATGTGAATGGTGGTGGCCTTCTGCAGTAACAAATAGTGTTATGTAGATACATTTAATTAGTTTTTTTTTTTTTTTTTTTTTTTGGTTTTCAAGACAGGGTTTCCCTGTGGCTTTGGAGGCTGTCCTGGATCTAGCTCTTGTAGACCAGGCTGGTCTCGAACTCACAGAGATCCACCTGCCTCTGCTTCCCGAGTGCTGGGATTAAAGGCGTGTGCCACCACCGCCCATAATTAGTTCTTTATACTGTGATTCATTTTCCAAATTTTCTACCACAATCTTGGCATCAGGAAAAAAAATCATTTTTAAAATGATTTTTAAAATCATTTTTAAAAGGGGGCTGAAGAGATGATAGCTCCGTGGTAAGAGTCATCTCTTCAGAGGACTCAGGATGGATTCTTAGCATGAGCATGGTGGCTCATGCTGGCCTGTAAGTCCAGTTACAGGGAGCTGACACCCTCTTCCAGCTCCCACCAGCACCAGCGTGCACATGGTGCACGGACATGCATGTAGACAAGACACTCATACACATAAAATAATAAACATTTTGAAGAAAAAAAAAAGCTAGATAAATAGCCACTAAGTGGGACACGAGTGCCTTAACCTCAACCCATAGCTCCTGAGGTTTCCTGACTCTCAGAGCAGAGGTTTCAGTTTCTCCCTTTTTCCGTTAGACTTCTTTCCGTCAGTTTACTGGGTGGCACTTAACAAGGACCTCCTTATGTAAGGACTTATTTTAGAAAGATATCAGGATACTTGCTGAGAGACGTGTGCTGCCCCGTGTGCCCGGCATTAGGAGGTAACCTGAGCCAGCCAGGCAGTTCTCACAGAGTGCTTACTGCCTCAGAGCTACTTGCTGAGCTAACATGTCACTAGGATGAATGAGACATGTCCTCACTTGGTGGAACTCCAGAGATGGAGAGTGAGGAATTCATCAGCACTCACCCGTGGGATGGGGAGCTCCCATCTCACCCTGGGCACAGGTGTACATCGGGAGACACTGCAGAGGACAGCTGAGCTCAGAGTCCACATCCCAGTGGGTCAGACTGACAGCTGAGAAGTGAATTACATACTCTCAAATTACTTCCTAACTATTCTGTGGATGTCTTTTTATTGTTGTTATGTTTTGCTTTTTAAAAAAAAGGTCTGTCCTCTGACCTCCACGTGTGCACTATGTCACACGCATGGCCTCATGGCCTCACTAACACACACACACACACACACACACACACACACACACACACACACACACCCCAAATCAAAGTTACAATATTATATCATTTTATGCCCAGTAGGATAGTTTGAAAACTTCAACAAATAAAAAATAAGCAGGAAGTACGCATTGATGAAGGACAAATTGGAACCCTCGTGTTTCGCTAGTGGAAAATACAAACAGGATACTCACTGTGGAAAACATTGACACGGAATTATACACAATTCAACAATTCTAGTCCCATATACATGAGAAATGAAAACATGTCTACACAGACTTGTCTACAGTGTTTACAGAAACAACAGCAAATGGTAGGCCAGTCCAGACAGCCACCAATAGATAGATAAACAGATAACCAAGCTATATGCATACAATGGGGTATTGTTCAGCATGAAGCAAAGCACTGACTCATGCCATAACTTTCTTAAAAACATATGATAAGTAAAAAGAGAGGGACACAAAACAAAAGGTCACATGCTGTGGTTCATCATCTCCCTGTCTCCCTTTAGAACTGTTTCACCCAAACACTGAGTCCACATAAAAATGGTGGTCAGGGATGCCTGTAATCTCAGCATTCCAGGGCCTGAGGCAGGAGGATGGCAACATTGAAAACAAACTAGGCTACATGCAGAGCCTGTCTCAAGAAAACAAGTCTTCTTACGAACTTGAAATTTATATTACCGTATTACTCCATTTCACCACTAAAAGCAAAAGACCTTATGTATGTGTATGTTTACATGTGTTAACTTCATGTACATAGTAAATGTATCTACATACCTGATAAAATCTAATGAATTATTTTCAGATTAGTTTATAGATGAGGGATCATATAAACTAAAACTGTTGAACTAAACCAAATGTCTTGTGTTCACATTAAAAAATAAACTTCAGTAAGCAAGTTGGCCTAAATTGGTTGGTAAACTAAAAATGAAAATGCCATCAGAGTCATTAGCATACTTCCATGCTCCAGCAGGAAGGTTATGTTTATCTCTGCTGGAAGCCTTGACTCAAAGTCCTAAAACTACAACTGCAGCCCAGAACAAAATGATCTCTGCTGTAACTCTTTGATAAACAAGACTAACATTGTTGGCTGAATGAAAACATCACCAAAGCTGTCAGTACTAAATACATGGTAGACACACAACTTCCTTGTGTGGGTTATTTTAGATTACAGAAGTCTGCATGTGACCTAAGAATAAATATGCAAATAAAAGCTTAACACTCTGTCTCCTGCATCCTGTACAGCAAGTTAATGTGAAGGCTATTCTTCAGCAAGGAAACATCTCACAGCCCAGTTTTCGGAATGGATCTAGACATAACAGCTTAAATCAATTACATAAACATTTACAGTTTTTCAAATACCTTAAGGTCCTAAAATTACTATAAAGCTGGTAACAGGTATAAAATACCTGAGTAACTACTAAGTTAAAAGTAATTACCAAGAAAAAAGGTCTCAAAAAAAAAAAAAAACCCCACAAACAAAGCAAAACAAAACAAAAAGCCAAAAGCAGGTAGTGGTGGCACAGGCCTTTTAATCCCAGCACCTGGTAGGCAGAGGCAGACAGATTTCTGTGAGTCTGAGGCCAGCCTGGTCTATAAAGCAAGTCCAGGACAGCCAGTGCTACACAAAGAAACCCTGTTTCAAAACAACAACAACAACAACAAAAACCTGAAAAAAAGTCATAGAAATTCAAGCATTTTTTTGCTTCTTAAGTTTTATAGAAAAGACCATGTGTTTGGATCCATGTTTTTCCAGGAACTGGTAACATGGAAAAATCCAGTGCTGGTTGGTATCTTTCTGGGTTCTCACTAAAAAGGTACTAAGACCCCCATGAAGGTAATTATCATATATAATTTTATATGCAAAGAATAAAACAGATATATTTTGATGAAAAAATGTAAGGTATGAAAAGAATTCTCTCCCTGAGAAAAAGAGCAATTTTTTCTAAATTTTGAGATGAGGAGGGTATTGGTGATGGAGCCTAAAGCTTTTGGCAAGCTGGCCAGGTCAATGCCCAGGTCACTGGGTTACATTTACAGTCCTGACGCTTTTTTCTTCTTTCTACTTCAGATACTCTTTAGGCTGGACATGGTAGTACGCACTTATATTCCCAGCACTTGAGGCAGAGGCAGGTGAATCTCTGTGAGTTTGAAGTCAGCCTAGTCTGCATAGCAAGTTCCAAGTTAGCCAGGGCTACATAGTGAGACCCTGTATTAAAAAGAGAGAGAGAGAGAGAGAGAGAGAGAGAGAGAGAGAGAGAGAGAGAGAGAGAGAGAGAGAGAGAGAGGAAGGGAGGAAAGAAAGAAAGATACTCTTTTAGCCAGTAAGGGGAGGAGGGAGAATAAGAAGGAGAAGAAGAAGAAAGAGGAGGAGGGATAGGGAGGGAAGGGGTGGGGAGGGATGAGGAGAAGACTGTTGATTTTTCAAACTCTATAGAAAAAGAAAAAAAGAAAAATGCTTGCTTGTGAGGATGCCACATAGCCTGGGCCACACAGCTCCAAGCTAGGCACACTTCATTCCTGTTTTTTGTTTGTTTGTTTGTTTGTTTGTTTTGTTTTAAGACAGTATGGCTGGCCTGGAATATGCTATGTAGACTCCACCTCCCACATTCTGGGGTTAAGGTGTAGGCCACCATGCCTGGTTTTATGCAGTGGTGGGGACTAAACCAGTAGGGCTCCATGAGCGGCAGGCAAGCACTCTCCCAGCTGAGCCACATTCTTGCCTCCAGAGCTTTAAAAATGGTTTTATTAATTATTTAAGTTTTTTGAGAGCTGGAGAAATGGCCCAGTGGTGAAGAGCACTGGCTGCTTTTCCAGAGGTCCTGAGTTCAATTCCTAGGACCCACATGATGCTTAAAACCACCTGTAACTCCAGTCTTGGCGGATCTCACACCCTCTTCTGATCTCTGCAGATATCAGGTACACACATAGTGTGCAAACATACATGCAGACAAAATGCTCACACAAATAAAAAAGAAATAAATCTTTGACAAAAGAATGTCATACAACATATTTTGATCACATCCACCCTCCACTTTTCCCTCTAACTCTTCCCAGAATAACCCCTTCTCCCTTACTACCTAACTCCATGCATTCTTTTCTTTGAGATCCTCCACTGAAGGGGCTGGAGAGATGGCTCAGCAGTTAAAAGGACCAGCTGCTCCTCCAGAGGACTCAGGTTCTATTCCCAGAATCCAAAGATGGCTCACCACCATCAGTAACTCAACTCCAATGGGTCTGATACTCTCTTCTGGCCTCTGTGGGCACTTCATGCGTGTGGTATGTTTTCATACACACAGGCAAAATACCCATACACATAAAATAAAAATAAATAAAGAATAGCCCAGCAAGCCCAAGTTGTGTTGTCCATATACTTCTGATGTGGGGCTGTCCACTGGTGTATAATATAAAATTACCAGGAACCACACCCTTAAAGAAAACTGACTCCCTCCTAGATGCTATCCACTGTCAATAGCTCCTCAATTACAAACCCCTTCCCACTCTATGCTAGAACATTGACTCCACTGCAGTGTTTTCTTCTCCTGTTTGTTTGTAGATAAGGTCTTATTGAGTAGCCCTGACTAGCTGGGCATGGTGGTGCTGGCCTTTAACCCAAGCACTCTGGAGGCAGAGGCAGGCAGATCTCTGAATTTGAGGCCAGCCTGGTCTACATAGTTAGTTCCAAATTCTGTCTTGAAAAACCAACAACAAAAAACCAAAGCAAACCGATGCAAAACCGAAAGTTGCCAGGGGAAGGGAAGACCACATCTTTATTAGAGAGCTACTGGAGACACTGTGCTAAGGAGAGACTACCATCAGCCACAGATGCCTAGAGAGTCAGGGACTCTCTAGACAGGAGTCACTGTTAAAAAGAGGCAATGGCTCTCTTTAGTTGTGGACCCAAAACTTGCTTGACATTATCACCCAGAATGCTCCATTACCCACCAAATGTTGTGGCTCATATCTGTATTCCCAGCATTCAGAAGACTGAGGCAGGAAGACCAGGAGTTGGAGGCTAGTTTGGGCTACATAGCAAGCCATAAAGAGAAGGCAGGAGGGGGCAAAAATACACTGTATAGCAGACGGTGGTACTCTTGGGAGGTGGAGGTAGGCAGATCTATGAGTTTGAGGACAGCCTGGTCTACAGAGTGAGTTCTAAGACAGTCGGGGCTAACAGAGAAACCCTGTCTTGAATCCTCCCTCCACCCAAAAATGTACTCTGTTTAGTGGGTGAATCTATGGCAACAGCCCTAGGAAAAACCTACAACAATGCACCTATTGAATCTTATCGAATCTGATTCCTAGGAGTGTAGGCTGGTGTCTACCAGCAAGATGATATCATGAGCAAGTCTCAGTCACTTCTGGGATATAAACAGATACCTATGCCAAAAATCGGCTTGGGGTTAACACAAGTGGAATGATCAGACTATCATCTCCTGGATACACCATTACTTAGGGCCAGGAATCTATGTTCACTTCTCACCTAGGCCACAGAGGCAAGAGATTGTAGTGCACAGGCAAGGAGGCTCAGGACCAATCTGTGGTAAACACTCAACTTCTTTTCATGCCATGCCTACACGTAGGGAACCAAAACTATGAGAATTTGTAAATAGCAAAGATAAGGAAGTGAATGGCTAGCTCTGCTTGCTGACCATGAGCAACCACAGAAAGTAATGATGATGCCCATGAAGTGATAGGTCCTAAGATGGTCTTTATGTGGGCCATACGTCAGAGAGTGGGCAATGTTCTAAGATGTAGAAGGTATATAGGGAAGAAGCCATTGAGCCACTTTGAGACAAACGTGGGACACATGGAGACATGTGGAGAGATGAAGAAAAAGGATATTTAACTGCGTGGAGACCAAACACTGAACAGTGGAAGGGGAGCAACACCTCTGCCTTAGAGGATGCTGGGAGCCAATCCTGGTGGATCAGAGGTCATGGAAGAGACTAAGATCTCTCTTTCAGTTTCCATACTGCATCTCATCTGGGTTGCTATCATGTCTTAGTTAGGGCTTCTATTGCTATGAAGAGACACTATGACCATGTCAACTCTTATAAAGGAAAACATGTCATTGAGGTGGCAGCTTATAGTTCAGAGGTCCAGTCCATTATCATCACGGCTGGGAGCATGGCGGCTTGCAGGCAGACATGGTACTGGCTACATTTTGTTCAGAAGGCAACAGGAAGTAGGCCGTCTCAGTGGGTGGCATCTTGAGCATATATGAGACCTCAAAGCTCACTCCCACAGTGACACCCTTTCTCCAGCAAGGCCATACCTACTACAACAAAGCACACCTAATAGTGACACTCAAAAGAGCTTATGCAGGCCGATTACATTCAGACTACCACATACTACCTACCAATTTTTAACTTGACAAATGGCCAATGAAGAATCTGAACTCTAGAACTTATAGGAGCTTCCCAACAGCCAGACTTCAGAATGGCTTGGCCTCCATGAAAGACAATAGGACGAGATCGATTTTCTGATTTGGTGTCTTTGATCTCACCCTCCTGTTAGCCTCTTTGGTGTTTTGTTTTGTTTTGTTTTGTTGTCAGAGCTTGCTTGTTGTTGTGTGAAATAGAGTCTCTCTATGTAGCCCTGGCTGTTTTGGAACTCACTGTGTAGACCAGGCTGGTGTCAAACACACAGAAATCTGCTGGCCTCTAACTGCTGGACGAAAGGTGGGCATCACCATACGTGGCCTTGCCACAGCTTGTTTGAAAGCTGGCAGCCAGTTAGGTCCAGCTGTACCTACGTGGGATTGACAACAGCTCTAGTTATTCTCCAAAAGAGTGCTGGGCCAAATCTGTTCTCTAAGCAGGCCTGACCAACCTTCACAAGATCATGTTGTCACAAAACACTGTAGTCAGATGTTGCCGAAAACAAACAGTAGGTTTGATACAAGCCCTTATTAGTAAACAGAATGACCTATTTCTGGACTTTTTTCAATTGCTCCCGTTAAAAGGCCATGGGAGGATTATTAGAGAATGACATCCAACCCTGCCAGCTTTGTAAATATCTATGCCAGTATCACCTTGAACCTCAGACTATGAATTTTTAAGCAACCCTGTGACCTTCCTGGAATAGATCAGAATCAGAAACCTGGCTGGAGCTACCTCAAGGCAACTTTTTGATTGGCCTTATCTCACAAGGTTCTGAGGTATCCTTAGACTTCTTGCCTATTCATCTTAGAAGACAGGTGCAAAGCCAAGCACAGTGGCTCACACCATTAATTCCAGCACTTGGGAGGCAGAGGCAGGTGGGTCTCTGTAAGTTCAAGGTCAGCCTGGTCTACAGATCGAGTTCCAGGACAGCTAGGACTACACTGTCTCAAAAAACAAAACAAAACCAAACAAAAAGGAGGAGAAGAAAGAAGAAAGAAAGTAGTTGTAAAATAGAACGTCCTGGAAGGGGCTTCTCAGACTGGAGGTTATCCTGCAACTCCCACTGAGCTTATGGTTGCCTGGTATTTGGGTGTTGTGTGGTTGGGGCAAGGATCTGGGGAAGTCAGCACTTCGGGCTTATTCATTTACAGTAAGTAACAAACTATCTAAAACCTAAAAGTATCTCTTTGTGTTCTTATTGGCTGAATCTGTCAGGCCTTGGCTGAACTTAACATGTCTGTTCTTGTCAGTTACAGAGGATTGTTGGAGTAATCGATCCCAGAGATGCACAGAAGCTAGCCTATATATTCAGAGTGGAAAGCCTAAGGCAGGTCCTGAAGGTTGTTGATGAAATTTTTAAGTATGGTGCCTAAGAGGCACTAATCTAGTTCCCAATGAAGAAATGAGGGTGCCTGCTAAATAGAATGATGTTTCTCTTGAGAGTGACAGCTACATGAGTCAATGAGTCTACTAAAACAAATGAGTGTTAAATGACTAACCAACATAGCATTGTGATTATCACAGTGAATCTGTTACTGGGCTCAGGGTGCAGCTCAGTGGGAGAGTGTGGACTTAGCATGTGTGAGGCTCTGGAGCTTGATCCCCCAGCACTGTACAAAGGAAGGAGGCAGGGGAAAAGAAAGTAAGGGGAGGAGATAGGAAAAGAGCACTCAACTCAACACAAAGTAAAAAAGAAGTACAGCTGCATTTTGACTGTTGTGCCCGAGTCACAAGGATCCCCAAAGAGACTTGGGAGACAGACCACTGATGCAAACGCACAAGGTTTACTAAATTGTCTATCCTACCTCGGGAGGGACCCTGTCTAGCAAGCTGACACAGCAGCCTCCAGAGGGGGTGAAGTTCCCTGTCTACTGCTAGGTTTTAAAGACAAAAGTTACAGGATTACATCAGTAGATATGGGTTGGTTCCTGATTGGTTGACATTTGGGAACAATCAGGAAATTTTCTCGAAGTCATATTTTGGCATGAAACACCCGTGTACCAGGTATTCTCATTGGTCAGTGCTGAGAGGGAACATTCTGTGGTTTCTATGGCTTTGTTTTGTTTCTTGCAGGTGACCTGGTGTACACAGATACCAATAGTTTTAAAAACAAAAACAAACAAAAAAATAGAACTGTATCCTGGAGACTATAGGGGAGGTTTTGGTCTTCCCTGGAGTTTCTTTTGTGGCCAAACAGTTTCCAGGAACCAAGTACCTAGGAGGCTAGGGGTGGTCTGGAGTTTCTTTTTTTCTTTTCTTTATTTATTTTTCTTTCTTATCATTTTTTTTGGAGTTTCTTTGTGTTTAGTTTTAGCCTTAAGCTGGGAGAGGCCAGGGCATCTGGAGTTTCTTTGTGTCAGAGGCCTATGGGTCTTTTCTGTAGCCTGTCATGGCTGCTAAAGCAGGGGCTGAGTGAGGGTCTGGTCCCTTTATTCCTAGAAGTGAAGCCTTTAGTTTACCCCTTTCATTGACATCTACCAACTAGGGCTCCATTTGGTTTAGTGACGTGATGGGTCCCTTAAGAAGTTCAGCGAAACAGAAACGCTGCTCAAACCAGCCAACAGCCCTGACAACTAAAGTACACTCACAAAGGCCAAGGTCTACTTTGCCATGTCAACTAGCCAGGACCTGAGAGTTGACAGTCACCAGTTAAATAAACAAGAGTAAACAGGCACACGTTGCTCTTTTGCCTAATCTGGTTGGCAAATGTCAGAAAGTGGGCTCATTCCAAGTCCCTGGCATGGGAGTGCAGGTGGGACAACCTGTCTCAGGGCTGTCAGAGTGTCACTAGGACTTAACTCCTACCATACATAACAGGAAGAATCCACATCTCCAAGTAACCAGAGGTGGTAAGCAATTAACAGCATTCCAGCTTCCCCTTGTTCTGAACCTGGGCTTGGATGAGTTCCAGCCACACCAAACCAAGTCAGTGGTACTAGCTGAACTCATGATAAGAGGCATTGTGCGAAGTTTATTTATGAAGATGTTCATGTTGGAAACTGAACCAAGTAACATACAGACTAAGCACCACTATAATTCCAGCACGGAGGCTGAGGCAGGGATCACTTGAGTTAAGGATCAGCCTGAGCAATACAATGAGACCCAGTTTCAAAAAGAGAAAGCTAGAGGTGGGCATGATGGTGTACTTTGGTAATCCCAGTACTTCAGCCATAAGTAAGGCAGGAGGATTTTGAGTTCAAGGCCAGCCTTGGTTACATAGTGGATCTAAGGCCAGGCCAACTGAGCTACCAACACCCTACCTGGCAAACAAAACAAAACAGAGAACAATAACAACAACAAAAACAAACAGTCGTATTCACTACAACTGTTATACAGAATTCCACTGTATGAATACATATGATTTATTATTCAAGTGGATAGGCATTTCACGTTTCTTTTTTCATATTTATTTATTTATTATTTTAATGATGGATTTTTCTTAAGAGCTCTCTATTAAGTAAAAACGCATGGAGGTAAACTTTTTAGCCAAATTGGCTCCATTAGTGCCTTGTGTGTTCAAATGGATTTCTCTTGCTTTGTTTCAATGAAGCCAAATTTACCACAATACAATCTATTTGGGTTAGATTTTTAAAGACTGTATCTAGTGAAATTCAGAGGAAGTACTTTCTCTGCATATGTCAGCTATCCCTTCCTAATATCATTTTTTAATTCCACCAAGTCACCTGGAACTAATATTCAACTGTTCTTTTTTTTTTCTCTCTATCATTTTATTTTATGGTTGATTATATTTACTGATTTTCTTTTTTTTTTTGCAGATTTTTTTATTTGAATTAGAAACAAGATTGTTTTACATGACAATCCCAGTTCCCTTCTCCCTCCTGTCCTCCCCTACTACCACCCCCCAACTAAAACCCTACCTATCACATATCCTTTCTGCTCCCCCTGGATGGTGAGGCCTTCCGTAGGGTGTCATCCGAGTCTATTGTGATGATAGATTATTAACACATGTTTCTATTATTTTTATTTATTTATTTATTTTTGGTTTTTCAAGACAGGGTTTCTCTGTGTAGCTTTGGAGCCTATCCTGGCACTGACTCTGTAGACCAGGCTGCCTCCTGAGTGCTAGGATTAAAGGCGTGGGCCACCAACACCTGGCCTTATATTTATTTCTTTATCATCACTAATTTTCAGAGCTGGAGATGGTATCCAGGGCCTAGGGAACTCTAGGCAGGAGATCTATCACAGAGCTGTGGCACAAGCCTGACAAAAACAGAGTTTTTCTGCAAGTGTGCAGTTATTACTGCAGTGTCTGAAGAATGTCCATCTTTATGAAAGAAGGCAGAACTGTCAAAGACTACAGAGATTCATACCAGACATCTTGACAGGAAGACATCTTGACAGGAAACTTCCCACTGATTTTGCAATGCAAGGAAACTGTGATACAATGAAATGAGAGTAGACGAAGATCTGAGAGTGACTCAAGAGAGGCTTTGCCTGCAACACACTCAGAAAACTGAGCACTGCTTATCCCCATACTCAACTCCCATGGCAGCCCAGTGAGGCAGCCAGGTAGAAAGCTGGCTAGACCCAGGTGGTGGTGGCACACACCTTTAATCCCTGCACTTGGGAGGCAGAGGCAGGTGGATCTCTGTGAGTTCAAGGCAGACCAGTCTTCAAAGTGAGTAGGCAGGCTCCAAAGATACACAGAGAAACCCTGCCTTGAAAAACCAAACAGAGAGAGGTGGGGAAAGAAAGCTCAGTGGAACAGCATACACAGCACTGTTGGCAAGTTCCAGCATCCTAGAGCAAAAGCGAGAATAAGGAGCAAGGAGTGGATGACCAGATGCTGAACCTGGGGAGAAGCAGCACCCGGAGGTGGACAGACACAGGCCCAGCCCTTCATTTTACAACCCAGTCTTTTCAGACAATGATGAGAAACAATTCACAAAATGACACACATGTGCAGTGGCTCCTGGGGGCCATAGGGAGTACTTCAAACCAGGGAGTTTTGAACAAGGCATATGGACTAGATGACATCCCATCATGCCCACAATCAATATTTTTGAATGGTGAAAATTTAATAGAGGGGCTGGAACAATAGCTCAGCAGTTAAGAGCTCTGGCTCCTCTTCCAGAGGAACTAGATTCAATTCCCAGCACCCACAGCTATCTGTAACTCTAGTACCAGGGGATCCAATGCCAGAATCCAGGTCCTCACGCTTATTCAACAAGTACTCTTACCCACTAAGCCACCTTCCCAGCCCAGGCATTTTTTATTTATTTCTTTTTTGTTGAACCCAGGGCCATGAGTATGCTAATACCTTCAGTTTCTCACATGAGTGCTATACAGCATGCTTGCCCTATCCCTGGGGTCACTTGTTTTCTGACATCTGAGAGTGTAACCAGCACTGTGCTTGACTGACTGCTCCTAATACCTATTCAGCTTCCCCCTTTGTGTGACAGCCTCCTGGTTTGGGTAAGAGGGACCCCAAGTCTGGATTTAGGGGTGAGGCTTCATGGGGCAAAGCAACCTCTGCCAGTCTGATAGACTCAGGGAAGAGCTATTAAATTACATCACGACTTTCAACCAACTTCTGCAGAGCCAAGGCACCTGAGGAAAACAAAATGGCTACTTTTATGACTCCATGAATTTTGCTGTAAACAGGTTTCATTCCCCTAAAAGTTAATGAGCCGGAAGCCTGGGCCCCAGTGTCACGGTGTTAAAAAGTTAAGGTAGGGGCTGGGCTGTTGGCTGTGGTTAAAGCACTTTCTATGTAAGTATGAAGGTCAGAGTCAGACCCATGGCCCCCAGATCTCACATAAATGCTCAGCAGGTGTTGGGGCCCACCTGTAATGCCAGCTTTGGAGGGTGGAGACAGGGGATCCTAGAAAAAGCTGGCTACAGACAGACCTCAGAAGCTTTGCTTTAGCACAAAACTGGATGCAAACAGAAACTTCTACCAAGGCCGAGTAGTGTTGCTGTGATGGTGCCTAGAGTGTGGCAGTGGCTTTAGAGCTCGTAAGGACAGAGGCTGGAAGAGTTTGGAAGACCATGGCTGCAAACAAAGCATTCAAGGCAGCTATGGGGAAAGCTCGGAAGATAAGAAGCCTCGGAAGGAGCTATGTCTTCTTAGAGACTGGCTAAGCAGTCATGACCAGGATTTTCTTTAAAGAATAAGCATAGTAAAGGCTATACCGACAAGGTCACAGGGTGCAAAGGTTGGGGGGGGGGGCGTTCCTTGTTATAAAGCAGTGAAGACTAGCTGAAAAGCATTCATGCCCCAGGGTTTGTGGAAGGCCAAATTTAAGGATGATAACTTGGGGCATTTGAAAGAAACTTCTAAGCAACATACAGAAGAAGCTATTGGGTAGTTTTTGTGTTTTGTTTTGTTTTTTAACAAATGACAAAATTTAAGGACAATTAGATGTATGTAGTACATTAAAATAACACCGAGTTATGGCCCAGTCTCTGGTAACATATAGGCAAAATTATAAAGTGATTGTGCTCTATTAGTGGAACTGTGAGAAACAAATTTTTAATTTCATTTTACATTCCAACCACAGTTCTCCCTCCCTCACTCCCCCGGCCCCAGCCCACCCCCAGTCCACAATTTGGGTAGTTTTAAACCACATGCAGTAAGATTAGGGAGCAGTGGTGATGGCCTAACGGTAGAATTTATCATTAAGACAGTGCTTGCCAGGCCTGCAGAAAGTCCAGGTTTCATTCCACAGCACGTTTTTTTTTTTTTTTCAAGATTTATTTATTTATTATGTATACAGTGTCTGTCTGCATGTATGCCTGCAGATCAGAAGAGGGTACCAGATTTCATTATAGATGGTTGTGAGCCACCATGTGGTTGCTGGGAATTGAACTCAGGACCTCTGGAAGAGCAGCCAGTGCTCTTAGCCTCTGAGTCATCTCTCTAGCCTTGCTAGTGAACTTGTTGTAGTGGCCACACCCTTTGGGCATGGTCTCTGGGGCAGATGTGACCCCCTTAAGGTAGAGGAGAGGTGCATGCTCTCTTGGGTTTTGGAGAGCACTGGAAAAGCAGAGACCGCATCTTCTCGAGCAGGAAGACCTCGGCGGTTATTTCCTCTTATCCGTGTAAGCCCTTCCCTAATAAACACCTATTGATCATTTATCTTGGGTCTGGCGAACTCATTTAAACCTCTGCCTTTACAGGCTGTCCCACTCACTTCAGATCCAGAGGTTCAGGGGTAGCATGGTTGCAGGGTAAACTAGGGGGCTGCTTTCTAGGGCTACCTACCCAGACCTCAGCTTGTCCTTTCCCAGTACAGCCACCCAGTCACTGCTTAAATGGGCTTGTGTATAGCTGGTGCCACTGGTGAACCAGAGGGTTAAACTTAAAAGTCCTAGCAGAGTGCAAGGACTATTATGTTCGATGCACACAGAACACAGTAGCTATGCAACCACAGTGGTTTGGAAAGATTAGAGACAGGAGGAGGAGGAGGAGGAAGAGGAAGAAGAAGGAAGAGGGAGAGGAGGAAGGGGAGGAGGGAGGAAGAGGGAGAGGAGGAGGAAGGAGAGGAAGAGAAAGTAGCCTCCTGGTAACTTGATCCAGCAGGTTGGAACACCTACTCCAAAGCCTGCTGACCTGAGTTGGAACCCTGGAACCCACATGGTAGGAGAAAGCCATAAATTATCCTCCAGACATGTCATGTCACACTCATGGGCACACATGCACACACACATAAGCAAGCAAACAAATAAAAGGGAAAAAACTTATAACTTAAACAAAAATAAAAAAACAAGTCCAGGTAGTTAGGCAGGAGCTTGCTAGAGGGGCACAGGCATCACAGCCTCCTTTAAAGGCCTAGGAGAGCCAGACCAAGGAGCCCAGGAAAGTAGGGTAACATCTGATGGGGAAGCCCTGCAGGTGAGGCTGCTGGAGATTTAGGGGGGCACCTCCAACCCACTGTGCCCCAGATGTAGGTCTTGGGGCTTTCAAACATGTCTACACTGATGGGTTTCAGTTTTACAGGGCTCTGTGCCCTTTCTCTCTCTGGCCAATTTCCCCTTCTCTCACTCTCCACATTGTCTTGGATACAAGTAACTTCTTAACTTCACTGGCTCACAGCAGAAAGGGGTTTGTCTTGATCCCACTCTAGACTTTGGCTTGGTACTAACAAGACTCTCGGGACTATTGCACAAATGAATACATTTTGCCTTATGAGAAGGACATGAAGTTGGGAGTGGGGTGGAATGCTGTGGTTTGGAAGTGGTCTTCCTAAAAGACGTGTGTGTGTGTGTGTGTGTGTGTGTGTGTGTGTGTGTGTGTGTGTGTGAGTGTGTGTGTGAGTGTGTGTGTGTATGTGTTGAAGGCTTGACCCCCAATGTAACAACATTGGAAGGCTCTGAGGCACCTAAGAGGTGGGGCCTAAAGGAAGGAGTTTGTGTTTTAACTATCGGACTCCCAAGAGTGAATTAATTCCCACAAACAGGCTGTTATTAAAAAAAAAAAAAAAAAAAAAAAAAAGAAAGCCTGGTCTCTTCCCATACTCTCACTTACTTTCTTCTTCTTCTTCTTCTTCTTTTTTTTTTTTTTTTTTTTTTGGTTGTTCAAGACAGGATTTCTCTGTGTAGCTCTGGCTGTCCTGGAATTCCCTCTGTAGACCAGGCTGGCCTAAAACCAGAGATCCACCTGCCTCTGCCTCCCGAGTGCTGGGACTAAAGGTGTGAGTCACCACTGCTCTCACTTCATTTTTTACGGTATGACCTCTCTCTTGAAACCACAAACAAGCTCCTGTCATGTGATGTTACCCATCATGATACATACAGCAAGAAGACCTCCATCAGAGGCTAGCTAAATGGAGCCACCTATTTGGACTTTCAACTTTCAAAGTTGTGAACAAAGAGCACCTTTTTCTTTACAATTTATTAATTCTTCAGCATTGTATTATAGTTAAACGAAACAGACTAAGACTCGGGAGCAGATCATACCCAAAGGACACTCCAGCTGTAGGTTTTTTTTCCATTTTAGCAAAGTCAGTTTGAAAGTCAAACCAATTCTAATCGATACAAAGCAAGTTATAGAAACACAGCCTTCCTCAATAAGGCCATTGCTGGGTTTTATGGATGTAACTCCTATTAACTCACACCAGCCACAGCATGTTCAGATTAATAGATTTCTCATGGGACAGCTCAGAGTCATATGACTGAGTTGTTTAGAGTTCTCCTAAAACTAAACCGAAGCCCTTTGCACTCTTTAAAGACCAGTCACGGGGCTGGAGGGTTAGGATTAGGGTTAGGGTTAGGGTTAGGGTTAGGGTTAGGGTTAGGGTTAGGGTTAGGGTTAGGGTTAGGGTTAGTTCCTTTGCTATTCTTCCACAGGACCTGAGTCTCAATCCCAGTACCCATCAGCTACCTGTAACCCCAGCTCCAAGGGATCCTCTTCCGGCCTCTGCTGACAGACAGGAACACTCAAACACATACACATAAATAAAAATAAATCTTAAAAAAGAAATCTATCTTTTGGACATTGTCCTGGCTGGTTTTGTGTGTCAACTTGACACAAGCTAGAGTCATCAGAGAAGAAGGAGCCTCAGCTGAGGAAATGCCTTCATGAGACCCAGCTGTAAGGCATTTTCTCAATTAGTGACCAGTGGGGGAGGGCCCAGCCTATGCTGAGTGGTGGCATCCCTGGGCTGGGGGTCATAGGTTCTATAAGAAATCAGACTGAACAAGCCAGGGGATGCAAGCAGCAAGCAGCTTCCTTCCATCGCCTCTACATTAGCTCCTGCTTCCAGGTTCCTGCCCTGTTTGAGTTCCTGTCCTGACTTCTTTCAGTGATGTGGAAGTGTAAAAGCCAAATAAACCCTTTCCTCCCAACTTGCTTTTTGGTCAGGGTGCTTCATGGCAGCAATAGAAACCTTAACTACAATAGGCATGGTGATAAACATACATAATCCCAGTTCTCAGGAAGCTGAGGCAGGAAAAGTGCCAGCCAACCTCGGCTATATAAGGAAACATTGTCCTAACAAAACAAAAACAAACAAACAAAACCCATATATTCGTGGTTTTGTTTCCTTGTAAAGTCTTCTAGAATTACATCTGAGCAAAATCCCCCTGAGAAAGCTTCAGTCCACGGCCCTACCAGGCATTCCACAGGCCTCTCAATTTCTACAGGCTGAAATCAATCTAGAACTTTTTAGTCCCTTTCTTTCTTAGAAGTATCAGGTCTTCAGGAATGGTTTATTCTCTCTCTCTCCCTCCCTTTCCCTCTCCCTCTCTCTCCCTCCCTCCCTCTCCCTCTCCCTCTCCCTCTTCCTCTCCCTCTCTCTCTCCCCTTCCCTGCCCTTTTCTCTCACCTGGAATTAGCTATGTAAACTGTCTGGTCTTGAATTTATAGAAATTCAGATCCATTTTTGCCCAACACAACCCCTTCCTCTCACAACTTGCGTCCACCACACTGCTGGTAACATCTGTTTTAGCTCAAAAGGTTCTGCATCTTGCACAACTTCTCCATGGAATCTCAGACACTGGCAAGCTAAGTTCCCCTATCATTTACTATTTATCACGTTTCTCCCCCACTTCCAGCTTCGCTATCCCAGTGCCCAGCCCCAGGTGGTTATGCAGCTGCCGGGTTACCTGTAGTTCGTGCAAGCGCAGCACATAGCCCCGTAGGAATAGCTGGAATAAAAAGCGCAGCTGTCCGGGACCGGGAAGATCCTCCAGACTCCGCAGCTGCCGCTGCTTCTGACCTCCTGTAGGACCCTCCACACTCTCGTCTGCCCGAAGGGCCGCCGGGATCGCTGCCTTGGTTCTGGCCCCCTGTGGGCAGAGTCCACGACCCACCACACGCGTGCCCAGGAGGGCCCACCTCAGCCTTGTGCAGCTGAACGCAGCCATGAATCGTACCTGCGAAGCCAAGAGTTTGGATCCAGAGGCTGGACACCCCAACCAGAGGCAGAACCCAGGACTCTTGGGACCGGGCGTGTCTAAAAGTAGAAGTGACCTGGGGGCGGGCCGATAGAAGTCCAGCCAGATTCTTTATTACCCTTTGTCAGGATCTAACAAATAAAAGTGCCACTTCCTCCTGTTGCCAAGATCCCTACCAAAGAGGCAGTCAGAAGTGGACGGTGTGATCCAGGGAGAAGTCTGATCCAGGGAGAAGTCAGGCAGCCTCCTCCACGGATTCACAAGAACTTGGCTGGCTGTGAGCTGGATGGAGCACAGAGGTCAATTTCCAAGACCTTCAGACCCCACCCCACCCAAGACCTTCCTTTGCATGACCGGAAGAGGGCAATCTCTGGTGTCCCTCACTTTTCCAGATGGCCCTGGAACTCGCTGCTGTTACCCCGAGGCTGAGTCTGAGTGTGGAGCTTGGGGAGCTAAAGCAGTCCAGCAGCAAAGGTCATCGGCGCCAGGAGAGGAGGAAAACAGAAATCGCGGTTATTAGTGGTTTTAAAAACACAGTATCCGACCACCACCACCACCACCACCACACCCTCTCACCCAAGTCTTGCCAAGGCAGGATTTTCCAGCCTTCAGGTTGAGAACAGATTTAGGGATTTGATTTTGTTTTCGTTTTCCCGTTTTTGTTTTTAAAAAAGAGAGTCTCATCGTGTAGCCCAGAATGGGCTCAGTTCTCCACCTTCCTGCTCCAACCTCCAGAGTGCTGGATTAAAGATCTTTTAAGGACCAAGAGTGGTTGAGCACCCCTTTAATCCCAGCACTGCAGAGGCAGGTGGATCTCTGTGAGTTCCAGGCCAGCCTGTCTACAGAGTGAGTTCCAAGTCAGCCAGAGCTACAGAGGCTCTGTCTCAAAAAACAAAACTAATAGTAATAATAATGATGAAATTTTTAGGAGGAGGAGGGGCTGGATAGATGGTTGGTGTTTCAGAGGACTCTGGTGACCCACAAACTTCCAAAACCTTCTGCTGGCACCAGGCAAGCAAGTGGTGCATAGACAACATTCGGGAAAAACACCCACACACAATAAATAAATTCTTAAAATTTTATTAAAAAAGACAGCACTCCATGTGGCCTGGCTTCACAATTATTTTAATAGAGTGAAAAAGAATGAAATGGTACAGAAAAACTTGCTGCAAGAAGAAAAAGCCGTATTTCATGAATTCTTTGTTTTATATGTTTATTTCTTTTGTTGTTGTTGTTGGGTTTTTTGTTTGTTTGTTTCCAGACAGGGTTTCTCTGTGCAGCTCCATCTATCCTGCCTCGAGTGTTGGGATTAAAAGCATATGCCACCAATGCCCGGCTAGAAGTGTAGCTTTCAAAAAATTAAAAAATACAGGGCTAGAGATGTAGCTCAGCAGTTAGTTGCACCTGTTGCTCTTGTAGAGGACCCAGGTTTGAGTCCCAGCACCGACATGGTGATTCACAACCAGTTGCCTTCTTCCAACTTCCATCGGGGCCAGACACAAACATAGTACATATACATATGTGCAGAGGGAAAACCACATAAAATGCATAAATCTCATTTTTAATGGAAAGCATGACTTATGCAAATGTAAAATAAACATGGGGTTTGGGAATACAGTTCAGTGGAAGAGCACTTGCCTAGGATGATGAAGTCCTAAGCTTTATCCCTGGGTATCCTCAGCTACGTAGCTAGTTCAAGGCCAGCACACACTACATGAGACCCTGTCCCAAAGAAAATAAATAAGCAAAGGATCAAAGATGTTTTAACCAGTAGATGTAGAAGCCAGCAAGACCGGAAAAAATAGGTTTTAACAGCAGGTCAAGGGTTGGTTTTGTTTTGTTTTGTTTTTAGCCACCCAGAAGAGGGAAACAGGCATATTGGTTTCAAACAATTGGACTGACAGCTAATGTGACTAGGAGTGGAGTTCTTATTTATTCTAGTGTTCATCTTTTTAACCCAATGCAGAGGGTTAGCCCCTTAGGAAATGGCAAGGCTGTAATCACAACTAGACAATAAAAGAAGTTCACTACCTGCAGCAAGCAAGGAAAACACCAGGGGTAATTTTAAAGACTGTATTCTCCCCAGGGAAATAAATGGCTTTTTATTAGGGTAAACTATGCATCTTTATATAGGAAAGGCTCATTACATGTTGAAGTGGGCACATCCTTGAGCATGCCCAGCTCATTTCCCTCACTCTCTCTCACCTGCTCTTTCCTGCCTTTCAAATAGTTCCTTCTTTTATGTATTAGACACACGTGTACATACATGCTCTTTGTATACATGTTCATGTGTGTACATGCCCATTCATGAATGGGTATGTAGATCTCAGAGAGTAACTGTATTAGTTCTTTTCTATTGCTATGATGAAACATCATAACCAAGTTTGTTGTTGTTTCTCTGGGTAGCCCTGGCTGCCCTGGAACTTGATCTGTCAACCAGGCTGGCCTTGAACTCAGAGATCCACATACCAAGTACTGGATTAAAGGCATGGGCCACCACCATCTGGCTATGCAACAAGCATTTTGTTGACTGAGCCATCTCCCAGTCTCTAATATTAGCTCTGAATTCAACAAATGATAGAAAATGTTTTTCTGTATCTGACTTTTGACTTAACATAACAACCTCTAGTTCTATAGATTTACTGACATAATTACAATCATCTTTAGAATACTAGAGTAAAACTTCATTTTGTCTATGTTCTACCTTTTCTTTATCCATCTGGGCTGGTTCCATGATTTGCCTGTGATGAATAGTACTGCAGTTAACATTAGAGGTTGTGATGGATAGTTTTATGTCAACTTGTCACAGCTAGAGTCATCTGAGAGGAGAGAACCTCAGTGGAGACAATGCCTCCATAATAGTGGGTGTGGCAAGCCTGTCGGGGATTTTCTTAGTGACTGATGGGGAATCCCTGTCTAGAAAGAAAGAAGAGAGGGGAAAGGAGGGAGGGAGGGAGGGAGGGAGGGAGGGAGGGAGGGAGGGAGGGAGGGAGGGAGGGAGGAAGAAGGAAAGTCCTGTCTGCCTGTATCTGAAAGTGTTTTACCTAGCCATTTCAAAAAATTCATCTCTGGAAAAAATGTGTATATGTGAGTACCTGCTTATATGTATGTGTACATGTCTGCAATACACATTGCATGCTTAGATGCTCTCAGAGGTCAGAAGAGGGCATCCAAGCCCTGGGGAACTACAGTTACAGACTAGTGAGCCACCACGTGAATGCTGGGAACTGAACCTAGGCCCCCTGCAAGAACAGCAAGTCTTCTAAACTGTGTAGCCATCTCTCCAGCCCTGAGTCCACTTCTATACAGCAGGGCACAGGGCTCTTGTTTCATATGGTTGTCCAGTTGTCCTGTTTGGTGAAGAGAATGCCTTTTCTCCAAAACATGGCTTTGGCAACTTTCTTGAAAATGATGTGCATGAAGTCACATGATTTTACTTTTGGGGTCTCTCTCTCTCAAGACAGAGTTTCTCTGTGTAGCTTTGTAGACCAGCCTGGCCTCAAACTCACAGAGATCTGCCTGCCTCTCTCTCCCCGAGTGCTGGGATTAAAGGTGTGTGCCACCACTGCCCAGCCTGGGTTCTCTATTCTATTACATCGATTTACATGTTTTTGGTTTGTTTTCATTGGAGTTTGTAGATCACGTTAGAGAAGTTATTTTCGCTATGTTAATTCTACCAGTTTTTGAGCAAGGGAGTGAAGGAGACCCCTACATGTGGGGGGCGGGGGAGGTTCCTCCTGGACCCTGGATTAGGTACAAACACCACATCCAAACACCTGTTTTCACAGAAAGCCTTTATTAATCACAGAAGTTAATATGGCTGCTTTCTGACTCAGAAAACCTGAAGCAAATGATCTTGCAGGTATAATTGTTTGTTGTTTTTTGTTTGTTTGTTTGTTTGTTTTTCGAGACAGGGTTTCACTGTGTAGCTTTGGAGCCTATCCTGGCACTCGCTCTGGAGACCAGGCTGGCCTCGAACTCACAGAGATCCGCCTGCCTCTGCCTCCTGAGTGCTGGGATTAAAGGCGTGCGTCACCAACGCCTGGCATTAATTTTTTCTTTTTTTATGTACATTGGTGTTTGGCCTGCATCTCTATGTGAGGGAGTTGAATCCCCTGGAACTGGAGTTACAGACAGTTGTGAGCTGTCATGTGGATGCTGGGAATTGAACCTGGATCTTATGGAAAGAAAAAATAATGCTCGTAACTGTTGAGCCATCTCTTCAGCTCCAACAGCTGTAATTTTTAAGAGGACCAAAAACTGGGAGGTCTGTTAGGATGGGTTAGGATGCTGTGGGAAAGGAGACAGAAGATAAGGGAGGAGGGGAAGGAGGCAAGGGAAAGGGGGAGGGGCATTTGTCCCAAGGGGACCCAGGACTGCCTCTAGATAGAGACAGATTGGCACATAGGCAAATGGCAGTTTATAAAGGTAAAGGGGGAAACCCCGTGTTAGGATGAGGTGTTTAATTTTTATTGGACATGTTAATTGGGTGAACCAAAGGGGGCTTCTGATTCCTGGACTTTGGTTGTCAGCCTCAGGAGGAAGTGGCCATAGGGGATAGTCCTTGGTGGCTAGCTTTAGAAATGTAATCTAATGTTTTTTTAGGAAGGAAGAGAGAAGGGGGGAGAAAGGCAAGACCTGCCAGAGCCATGCTTGCCATGATCAAGATGGTCAGAGTCCCTTCAGGGAGGTCTTTCCATCTAGTGTCTTCCACGTTTAAAAGTTTTTGTTGTACAGATCTTCTTTTGAAGAGGCTGTTTTTCCTTAAATGTATCTTTCTGGTATCTTTTAAAAATAATTGGGTGTCTGTAGGTGCATGGGTTAGCTGGGTCTTCTGTTCAATTTGTGATCTACATGTTTATTTTTGTGCCAGTATCAGGCTATTTTTGTTACTATTTACTCAAGGCAGACTAAGACAGTTACTGTGGTGAGGAGCACTATTCTTTCCAGGCCTTAGCTCTACTACCTGGATGATTCTCCTACTCTTTAGTGTAGTGGTTCTCAACCTTCCCTAATGCTGTGAATCTTTAATACAGTTGAGACCCCCAACCATAAAATTGTTTCCTTGTTACTTCATAGCTGCAATCTTGCTACTGTTATGAATTGTAATGTAAAATATCTGACACCTGGATACTTGATACTTGACCCCCAAAGGGGTTGTGACACACAGGTTGAGAACCACTGCTTTAGAGCATGGAAAGCTGGCTGTCAATTATTTATACAAAGGTCTATGGGGCTTATTCCTCTCTGAATTCCTCATTCTATGCCTAACCCTCAATTTTTTTTTTAATTTTTTTTGTTTTTTTGAGACACGGTTTCTCTGTGTAGCTTTGGAGCCTATCTGGCACTCGCTCTGGAGACCAGACTGGACTCAAACTCACAGAGATCTGCCTGCCTCTGCCTCCTGAGTGCTGGGATTAAAGGTGTGCGCCACCAATGCCCGGCCTAACCCTCAATTTTTACAAAGCAAAGAATTGACTATTATTTTTCTCTGCTTTGGCATCAAGTTTCTGAAGAGAAATGATGTTCATAGCCTGAAACTGTTCCTCTGCAGAGATCTAGAGTCTAACTCCTCTTCCAGTGCTGTACTTAGTAAACAAGCTGAGTTTCACCACTGTGGTGTAGTCTGTATCAGAGCCAGTAAAAGCCATTCGACCCCAGCTTTTCTGTGTCACTTCATGTCTGTCCTTCATTCCTTCACTCGCCGCAGACTGGTCAAAGTGCCAAGAAACAGCATGACATATCCCAGCCATTGCATCCTTCATGGCTGGGCCCATGATGGAAAAGACACTGGGAACCTTACTAACCTCTAAGCACTTAGGGATGAGGTTTCCTATCTTTTGGCTTGGGGCATTTTTGATTGTTTTGTTTCTGAATCAGGGTCCTATAACTCTAGTTAGCCTAAAATTCTCTATGTAGACCAGGCTGGCCTTGAGTTTGCTGTGATCTTACTGTCTCTGCCTCTGCTAGGATTATAGGCATGTGCCACGGTGCCTAGCTAGGTAGGCACTGTATATTGAAACAAAGAAATTCACAAGAGTTACTGAATGGGAGCTGAGGAAGCCCTGAATGGATGTGAATTGTTGACATGGGCACAGCCATGTTAAGGACCCAATACCTCGGACCAATGGGAATGGCAAGGCCTTCCTCTAGACCAAGTGTAAATGTTCACATTGAGGGCAAGTACAAGTGTTTAGGAATAACTTACCAGTGTGTGCAAAAACTAGCCAACTACAGCTTCCTTCTCCTGGATGTTTACAGCCTGAGACTATGTCCCTGCAAAGATCCACAGAGATTAACTCCTCTCCCTGTACTGCACAAAATAAACCAGCTGAGTTTGACTATTGCATTCTCGTGTTCTACCTGAGCCAGCACAGACCACATCATGACCCGAGCCTTTCTGTGTCACTGTGCTTCTGTTCTTCATCCCTCTCTTGCCAGTCAGGTCAAAGTGCCAAGCCTCTATGGATGGAGAGGCACTGGAAAAAGCATAGCTTCATTAAAATGTTGATGTTTCACTGAGAAGAGACAAAAGCAAGTCATAAAACCCTTTCAGCAACTCTCTCACATGATTGGATGGATAAAGTTGGTAATGGTGATAAATCATATAAATTTTATTTCCTCTTACTGCCTGGTACTTTTAAATGAATTTTTTTAGACTAAGAAAAAATTTCTAACATTAAAGTATATGAAGTATAGAGTCTCTGCCAACTTTACTTGTGATGAGATTAATACCTAGAATACATCATAAAGAACTTTTTAAATCAAATACCAACATCCCCAATGGGCCAATCAACAGGCAAAAAAACTGAACAGTTTTCAAAAACAATTACAAATAGTTGCATTAACACTCAATTAAAAAATTTTTTTAGATTTTTTTTTTTTTTTTTTTTTTTTGTTTTTTTGGTTTTTTTGGTTTTTCTAGACAGGGTTTCTCTGTGGCTTTGGAGGCTGTCCTGGAACTAGCTCTTGTAGACCAGGCTGGTCTCGAACTCACAGAGATCCACGTGCCTCTGCCTCCCGAGTGCTGGGATTAAAGGTGTGCGCCACCAACGCCCAGCTTCAATTAAAAAAATTAATGGCCAATAAATACATAAAAACTGTTCAACACCCTTAACCATCAGAGAAATACAAATCAAAACTATGTTGAGATTGCATTTCACCCATTCAGACTGGCTATTAAGAAAACAAATGCCACTGAAAATGTGTGGGAAGAGAAACACACATTGTTGGCGGGATGTAGTTAGTGCAGACACTGTGGAAATAAGTTCTAGTGAAACTAGAACTACCATATGGCCTAACTATACTCTTCCTGGGAAGACACCTGGGGGAATCTAAACATACCACAGAGAGACCTACACATCTATGTGAATTATAGCAGAGCTAGTCACCATAGCCAGATTCTGAACTAGCGTACTAAGTCCATCAGCTGATAGATAATGTTGCACATATACACAATGGCATTTTACTCATATATAAAGAACGCAACTGTGTCGTCATCTGCAGGGAAATGGATGAACAGGAGGCCATGTTAAGCAAAGTAAGCCAAGCTCAGAAAGACAAATACCAAAGCTGGGTGTGGTGGCACACACTTTTAATTCCAATACTAATTAAGGCAGAAGGACTGCTGCAAATTCAAGGCCAGTCTGGGCTAGCAAAGCAACCCACCATGAGCTTCAAGGGCTGAGGAGAAGGCTCAGTGGTTAAAAGCTGTTGCAGAGAACCCAAGCTGGTTCCCAGCACCCACATGAGGTGGCTCAGAACTGCCTGTTAACTCTAGCTCCAAAGAGATCTGACCTCTCAGGCCTTTGCACATACAAATACAAATTAAATAACCGTATTTTTAAAAGAACCCTTGCCACACTGGTTTCTCACATTAGCATACCCTTTATTCAAAGCGCGCACACATACACGTACAGCAGCTCTCAGTGAAGAAGAAGGAGACCAGGAGGAAGGGGACAGAGGGTAATGGGAAAGAAATGTACATGATGAAAATGTCATGACAAAACCCATCACTTCCTACAACAAATAAACTAGTGATAAAAAGGAATGAAGTACTGACTTGTTTTACAAAGTGAATGCTGAACTCATGCAAAGTCAGATAAGCCAGATACATATCACAGTTCTATTTATGTAAAAACATCCAGAATGGGTGAACCTACAACAGAAAGATTGGTGATTACTATGGGCAGGGAGAAAGGGGAGGGAAGGAGGAGGAGCAACTGCTTAACTGGCAGAGTTTGTTTTCAAGTTTAGAAAAATGTTCTAGAACCAGGGGAAGTGAAAGTTGTCCAATATATTATGAATACCACTGAAACATACACTTAAAACGCTAAAATTTAACACATCAATTTCAATCCAATTATAAAATGCACAAGTCTTACACAATTCACTAAGTTTTAGCAAGCATGTAATCCACAAAACAACACCCAAGAGTGTAGCGTTACTATCAACCCACAAGGTTTCTCCTTTACCATTGTTATGAAGGCAACCACAGCTGCTTTCGGCACCCATAGCTGAGTTCCCCTCCAAATTTCAGTTAACTATATAATATGCCTTCCTATGTCTGGTTTCTCTCAGTGCTTTGGGTCACAGGTAGATATGCTGTCTTTAAAAATTGCTTCAAGGGTTCAATCATGATCAACATCTTATGCTTACACAAGTCACATATGCAAGCTGCAACGGCTTTACCCATTCCAATTGATCCACAACTACCTTTCACTCTTAACTGTCCTCCTGTTACCTCATTGTGATCATGACTTTAATTTCTACATCTCATGAAATGGGTAGTGAGTGTGTGTGTGTGTGTGTGTGTGTGTGTTGTTTCTTAATCAGCTTTGGGCCAAGTAGTACAGCTCAGCAGCAGAGCACTTGCCAGGACTGAAAAATGAAAAAAAAAAAAAAATTAAAAAGGAAAGAAAATCAGCTTTATTTATTTACATATATACTTATTTCAACTATACAATTTTGAGGTCTGCCAACTATATGTGGTTGTTATGGTACCCACAATTAAGACATTTCCAATGTGCCTCTTTACAGTCAATCCCCCACTCCCCTCCATCACCTACAGGCAATCCTCAGCAATTCCTGCCTTCTATGACAATCATTTCCTTTTCTAGAATTGAATCAGAAAGCATATACACCTGTTTCTGGCTTTTTTTTCACTTATCCCAGCTTTTCCTCTTATGTCTAAACAGTATATCCTGAACAGATGTACTAACTTGTTTTTTCAGTAACTGCTGGCCACACAGGCTGTTCGACTTTTTAAACTACCAAACTGTCAATCAATGGGCCTGTGCATCCTTGTCAACAATACAGGCACTTCACAATGACTGTGCATTTCCAGATCTGGGTATTTCAAACTTTAAACTTGTTAGTGTTAAGTTTGACTTGTGCCTCTAGCAGCTGATAGGGTTCTAAACTTTCAAGCTAATTATCTTGATCAAATCCACAGCTCTAATCTCCCATGGGCACAATCAAAGCACAGTTCTCCAGTCAATGTGAGGGTTGGTTCTAGGACCTCCCAGATATCAAAGCACACAGATGTTCCAATCCCTTAGGTAAATGGAGTAACTCCTGCCGAGTTTAACCTGCACACATCCTCTGATGGACTTCGAATGGCATCTGGATTAAACTATCATACCCAATACAATGGGAATGTTATACAAATAGTTGTACTGCTTAGGAACACCAATGTAACAAGATGGGTCCTGCCAGACACAGCCACCACAGGCCTGAGAACATTTGCTGAGCTGACACAGCTCTGCCCTGAACCACCTGGCTCTGATACTGCTACTCCAAGAGGGAAGTAGTTTGGTAATCATTTTGATGTTTCAGGCTTTTTTTTTTTTTTTTTTTAGATGTCTTACACCCAATTTAATCCCCATAACTACATCTAAGAGATTGATATACCTGGTAACTAAACTGAAATTTAGAAGATATGAAAGCATTTTAAAGGTTGACCTCTCCAGTGGTAACAACCCCAGTATTCCAAATCTCAGCACATTCTGATGGTTAAGGCACACATGGGTCTTAGAATGCCGAAATATTAATCCCACTGTGGTCTCTCACGTAAGAAATCTGTTAAGACCAACTTAAGACTGCTTGCTGCTCCCACTGATCTGAAGCTGATGGAGGGAGGTCAAAAGAATCCACACAGGTCGTTAGGTATTAGAAGAATGTTTAAGGCTAAGCATGGCTGGAGAGGCTGTCCCAAGTGACAAGATACAGTTCTCTAAAATCCATCATTTCCAGGACCAAAGCAAACTACACAGTGGAGCCTAATCAGAGGGAGCCTTCAGTACTAGCAAGAAGCCAATGGGAACACTCTTTAGTAGCCTTTGGCCATCACCTTATTCCAGGTAACTAATTCAGCTGAAGAACGTGGAAATCGCTGTGTGTGGATTAATCTTCTTCACTGGCCCTCAACAGTGCTGAATTGCCACAGAAGCCACCAAGAATGTTCTTTGGCTGTGGTGATAGGAAGTCACTTTCAGCAAAACAGCTGCCACCCTAAGAGTGGACCTGGTGACACCATCCCCTGGTGCAGTTGCTAGGTCCACACAGCAGGCCTCTAGCTCCTACTTGACTCGGGATCTGTCTTCTGTGCTGTTTGGCTTTAGATACCAGGAATGCACTCACTCTTGTTATTCTTTGCCAATCAGGGTTCTTGGGATAACCAAATTACCAATTCACATACATATTCATAATGCTTAATGCTCCCCTCCGTGGGACACTTACATGCTGTAAAGGTGAAACCAGACAAGTGATTCCCATTGGAGTGCTACCATTCAAAGGAATAATGAAAACTGTAATTAGTGAACACTAGGTGAAGGATGATGGGGTGTCTAGACACTGTTCTGGCCTCTTCTGGGACATCTCTGTAGTTGTTCCCATCAAGGAAAGGTTTATTGGCTTGCCTCTACTTCCTAAATGCTCGGATTAAGGACAAGAGCCACCACACCATTTCAAGGGAAGATTTTTACATTTCTTGCACAGAACAGTCCCCAGTCCTTTTGTTTGGTTTAAATTTTCACAACTCTGCAGGGTAGGTCTCATGTTCTTGCTTGTCTCAGGAGCCTTTGCTTCCATTCTTCTAGAGGCTGGGGAAGTCCTTAACTTGGGAAAACAACGATGCAGTCTAATAAATATGTACTCAACTACACTTCCAAATTTAAAACTTTCAAAACCCATTATTTTTTAAAAATCCCTCATTCAATTGAATGCTATCTATTGTTGACTAGCCAGTGCTAAAATATGCAGTGAAATAATTTATCAAAATTTCACTCTCTTGAGAATGAGACGTAACTCCCACTAACAAAACAGATCCATCAGCTTCAAATGTAATGAAGATTCAATAAATACAGTGTGTGGTTGGGCCCAGCAACACATGCATACAGACTATAGCATTTATGAGGCAGGCCTGGGTCACCTCAGAACACAAAACAGAAACTGCCAGTGTACTGCTCTCATTGAGGGCAGTACACTGCCCAAGTCCCTACCCCTGGTGGACCCCAGACTGCTACAGTACTGTTCCTTCTCTGCAGTTGCAGGGTTGGAAACTGTGATGGGGATCCTCAGAGGCAGGCTGAGGAATTAAGTCCATTTTCAAGGAGTAAACTGGCTTAAACAGGCCTCTGCACCAAAGACATGCATTGGGCGTAATGTTGAGTAAAGGCCTATTTTCTCCTGGGCAGACTATGTCCCTTTGTCACATGTGCACTAGAATACTGTAACCATGAGGACAAGAGGGTGTTGGCTGTTGATATCAGATTTTCCAGGATGGCCATGGACTCTCCCTCCCACTGTGGACTGACTCTGAAACAGAAAGTACTGCTTAGAACTCTGCCATCCAGCTTTCTTCACAACTGTCAACACAACCTTAGGACTGACCGCCATGTCTACCTACTCTGTGACCTTGAACCCAGTCAGGTCTCTCTTATCTTTCCAGGCTTCATGCCAATTGGCCACAGGACTCTGGGAGTCATGACAAGAGAGTCTCCCTCTTTCCAAAGCTCAGAAGAATGAGGATGAGACCAGGGTGATTCTCAGTTGCTGGGCTTCCAACCTGTTGTACAAAGGGCAAAGCTTGCTTATCAGACCATAGGGCCAATTGGCTTCTTATATGTCCCACTGCTAGACAAACTAGAGACTGCAGGTCCCAGGGAGGAGGGGAGTGCTAGGCTAAGGAGGGCCATTGCTCTAGTGAAACTCTCCCACCTTGGGCTTCCCTGGGCTCTACTTCCCCACATTGGGGAGGACAGCAATGCTTCTGCTTCAGGGGCTAGTGTGCTTGGAGAGCTGTATGCACAGTTAACTCAGTGTTTATTCAGTGCTTAGAGTTCACTGAGTCCCGAAGGGAGGTAGATTTAACTGAGTATAGACTGTCAGAGATAAGAAGTCTGTCCTACAAAAATGATTGTGTTAAAACCCACCTGCCAAGGCACCAAACCCTGCTTAAAGCAAAACAGACTATAAGACTTCCTGTATTGAGGGGAAACAGCTCATTCCACCCTCCTCTATATAACCATGACTAAAATTATCTGGGATCCTTCAAGGGAGCCCTGGAGAGTCACAGAAGATGGAGGGCTACTGACTAAGTGGAACCTTAACTGCAGATATGTTATGGAGGTCACCCCAAGACCAGGATGCCTGTCATGGTTTCCCCTGCTTTGTCTTTGAAGAAGACTGGAGGTTTCTAAAAATGGCTCTTTAAGACAAGGATGTGCAGGGGACAAAAGACTTAAGGAAATCAGGACCTTTTAGGAATTCCTCTCAATTACAGAACAAGAGACTTCTGTGTGTTTAGCACATTTTCTCCTCTTGAGCAACAACTCAAGCCCTATACCAGGGCCTCAAATAAATCACACATGGCTCTCAGAGTAGAAACCAAACCCTGCTTTATAAGGCTGCTTGGCCGCCACTGGCTTCTCTACTGAGATATGAGGTGCCAGCCAGGCAGTGAGGTGACAGAGGGTGGAACCTTCCTCACCTTCTCCCCATCACCACCACCCCTCCAGCCCTCCAGATGCCCGCATCTACAATAGAACCACTTCAAAAAAATACTCTGATGAGGGGCAAAGTGGAGGCGGGTAGAGGCTCAGGCTCATTAGCAGGTCGGTTCCCTTGAGGTAGCTGAGTGCTCCTGTGCAGACCAGTCACAGGCTCACAGCAGTCAGGAGGGAGTCACTGGCTGACTGGGAAGTGGAGGAAGCACAAAGTCTGGAATTGTGCCCAGAGTACTTGAGTACAGGTAACACCTGGGTAGAGTGGTTGGACTCTTTGCTGGTGTCCTCATTGTTCTTTGAGGATGAAATCTTCCTGGATAAGGGGGAAAGACCAGCATGACTCTTCTTGGGCTTGGGTAGTATCCCATCTTCAGAGGACAGCATGTTTCCCTCGGAGCAGCTTTGCTTTCTGAAGGCAAAAACATAGCTGAAGCTAAGACTAACATGTAATTTATGCCCCTAGAGTCTAAGGCAAGTACCCACAAAATTATGGCTGTGGACACTACTATATGGACATACTAGTAGCCATAAAATACTTTTTATTACTGTGGCACTGAGAACTGAAGTGCAATGACCAATTGGAGGAAATGGTAAGAGGCCTCAGGACTTCCTACAGAAGGTACAGCTAAAAAGTGTCTGTTTCTGCAGATGGGTCTTTCCTGAGCATCCCAAACATCACCAGGAAGAAGATATTGAGGTTGTATATTCCTAAGTGGAGAAATCCTTTTGCTGTGGCAGTCTGGGGTAGAGGAAAAAAACTCCAACTCCCCAACTCAATAGAGCCCTCTCTCGCTGAAGTAGCACTCACCTTGACTTGATGCGTTCTAATTTGCTGATGGCACTGGGTGTCCCATCACCCTTTGAGGCAGTCATGATCGATGTTGGCAGAGACCACTATGAACAAAGGGCCAGGTTGAGTCCAAAAATTAATGTTTAGGGAGGGCCTTAGGGTTCTTGTTCATCTCTGCCACTCTGTGAACACAGCACCCTCACCTGCCCTATGCTACATCATGGATTCATGCAAGTAACTCTTGGTTCTCTCCCGAAAGAGACAGAAAGTAAGGCTATAGATCAATTTTTGATCCTTCAAAGGCAGGCATCCAGTGCATTCTTGTAAATAACTACATCCTTGAAAGGGAGACAAAGAGGTGGGGACTAAGAGATAAGGGAGAAGTGGGTACCCACATGCCCATAAGCCAACCACAATGCACTCAGGAGTGTGAGAAACTTCACCTTATACTGGCACACTTACCAATGGAGCTGAGTCAGAGACAATCCCCGTGTGGAAGCCTTTGTAGCACCAATTCCGGAGCAGATCTACTCCTAGGACAAGATGAACATGATTGGGACTTAACAGGGAAGAAGCAACTGCTTACCTCCTTTCCAAAAAATCCTATCTCTTGGCCTAATGGGATTTAATCTCCTTCTAAATATGGTCTCCTGTGGGCCAGAAAGGCATATCACCTTTGAGCTTGTTTCCATGGTACTTCTGTTCCCACTGGGTGGTGAGAATGTTGAAATATCGTGGCTGCTCAAAAAAACGAAGATAACGAGAAGAGATTCGAGAAGGAAAAATTCTTTCAAATTGACCACGACGAGAAAACTCATCTTCCATCTCGACCAGAACCCGAACATCATCTGGTGTCAAGACATCCAGCACAGACGCATAGAAGTCCTGTGGCCCAAGGAATAGGAAGAAGGGCAATGTGTGTGACAGTGTGAGCCAGACATTGAGACAAGCAGCTGGGTTAGGGAGCAGAGCTCTGGGGCACTAGGTCTCCAGGACTCCTGGGGGACTCCCTATGTCACCTGATCTGACGTGAGCCAGATTTTACCCTATCCCTTCCTGAATCCAACGGTCTGAGCTCTTGCGGGAAGACACTGATGGCTAACGCCAAGGAACCATTTGGGCTGAGGTAGAAGAATGAGCTATTGAGTCAAGGTTGGTGCCCAGCAACTCAGATTTGGCAGCCTATGCCTACCTTTCTCACATCTGGGTCCCACATTTACTTTGAGAAGTTCAATCCTCCTGGGTCTTCCAATGACTCTCAGGAAAGTAAGTTCATAGGGGTTAAATGTGATGGTTTTCACAAGAGTGAACTAAGATAGCACAATGCTAAAAGCATGGTGACAACCATCCACTTTTCCAGAAAGATACAGGTGCCAACAAATCTGCGTATCACAAGATCCCAGTTCTTGGTAAGAAACTCTGATCTAGACAGGAAAGCTGATCTTCCTGGAGCCTCTGATGTTTGACTGAGAGCTGTTGGTAACTGGAGAGAAAATAAATCTCCTACCTGGTCGGGAATTTTCTGTGTCAGGTAATAGGCTTTCTTCATCTTCTGTGCAGTAAAATGCTCTGGAGTCATTTGACATTTGTCCCTAGGAGAGCTTGGCAGGCTAGAGACGAACAAAAAGCAACAGGCAAGTCAGCAGCTTCTTGTGCTGAGAAAACACAGAGAGAGGATCCAGTGCGAGACTCCTTCCCAAGCACAGATGAAGACACATGGAGACACTTGTCCCTTCACCAGATCACTCTAAAGTACACTCTATCCAAATAGCTTGTCATCCACAACCAAGTGCCACGAGATAACTCAAAGAGGCAGGCACACCAATTTGACAAAAGCCTGGAGTGAGTCTGATTATTTGACCCTTCGGTTAACATGCACTACAAACCAAGCTCTGCCCTGCTGGCTGGAGAACCCTGGGAAGACGCTTCCTTTCCCATACTTCAGTTTCATTATCATCACTGTATCACTATTCTTTTTTAAAACTTTATGAGACAGAGTCTAAGTCTGGAACTCAAGATGGCCAGGAACTCACTATATAGTTCAAAGCTAGCCTTGAATTCATGTCAATCCTCCTGCCTCTTTACTTACGGAATTATAGATATGGGCCAGTACATGGCTATGGTCACTGTTGAGATATAAAAATGGCTAGCAGGATAGTGAGATGGTAAGGGTGTTTGCCACCAAGCCTAATGACCTGAGTTCAACACCTGGAATCTACACGTATCTGGTATCCCAAGAAACTTTTTCCCAAAGGATCCTGAAGAAAGTTCCTACTTGATTTAAAAAAAAAAAAAAAAAAAAGAAAAGAAAAGAAAAGAAAAAAAAGCCATTTTCCCTATCTCTGGCAAAAGGAACCTGTGGCTCTTCTACTAACATATGACTGTGGTGCCTACTGACTTGTCAAAGTCAATGCTAGCCTCTAGGCTCATTAAGTCCTTGCTCACAAGCCCCATCCCAGCTCACAAGCTCCCTTTCTCCGTTCCCACTAATCCATCACTTCTCTCTGCTTTCCCTGGGAGACAGCCTCAGCAGCTTAGAGTAAATGTCCCCTCTCACCCAGAGTAGCTTTTCTTTCCTGCACTCACTTTTCATTCTTCTGGAGCCAAAACCCCAGGAGCAGCATAAACGGGCTCCCTTCCATCAGACTTGGCTATCCTAAGCCAAGCTGCTGATCTGACTCTCCTAAGGTATGTACAGATCAATTATTTCTGCTGGCTTTTGCCACCCACCATATTTGGCCTCATTCCAAATTCTAGAGTCTACCTCTCCTTGTTTCTTTGGCTCCTGGAGCTTGCTATGCCCACATGACAACGTCTCTCTAGTGGCTAAGTGTCACCACAGAGCAGCCTGCTTTGTTTACTATTACTACAAAAGCCACACCAGAGTGCCAGGATGCTCCTGCCACCACCCCTTACGTTCCACTCACAAGGACAAGGCACACCTTTCCTCTGTGAATTGGAACATTTCTCATTTTGCTCAGGGACACAGCAGATGGAGATCCTTGTCACAAGAACACTTCGTCCACCTCAGCTCAACTCTCTTTCTCTCATCTTCTTCTAAGAACAACAACTCCACCTGCAGTCCCACTAGGCTATCTCTTGGCTCCCACTTGCAGCCTATTCTGTGTTCTGTCTCTCCCTTAAGTCCTCCTAGACTTCTCCTTCCTCAGGCAGCTCCTCCCACAGCTTCTCTAGGTGCCAGCACATCCTGTCTACATGTTTTCTTTTGGAGCTTATAGTAACTCCCCTGTTGCAGAATATTTGTTTACACTGTGAAGATTTAAGGTGCCTTTGCCAGGGCACCTTAATAAAGAGGTGAATGGCCCATAGCTAGGCAAGAAGAGGTTAAATGGGACTTCCAGGACAGAGAGGACTCTGGGAAGAAGAAAGGTGTAGTTCCCAGCCAGACAGGGAGTACAGACAGGAAATGCAAGATAGAAAAGAGGTAATGTCTCATGGCAAAACATAGATTAAAAAATATGGGTTAATTTAAGTTATAAGAGCTATCCGAGACAAGCCTAAACTAAGGGCCAAGCTTTCGTAACTAATATTAAGTCTCTGGGTCATTATTTGTGGGCTAGCGGTCCAAAGATAGTCTGACAAGAAAGCTTGCTACATATACGCCCAACATGGGGCCATGTATATCCATCCTGAGAAAGCTTTTTAAAAAAAGTTCAGAACACAGAGTCAAACATGGCTTCCTGGTGACCACAGTCTCTTGGGTAGGCTCAGGGCTCTTTTAAAGGGCCCTGCTGTGCAGCAGAGGACTTGAGCAGGTAAAACAAAACAAAACCCCTACTGATGGGACTCAGCAAATTCTCAGAGCTGGAGCATTAGGCACAAGGCTCCTGCTGGTACAGGCTAACACAAGACTAGGCTCTCATAGAACTAAGGGGGGTGGAGCCAACCACCAGCACCACAGGTCATTTAAGGTTTGTCTCCCATGGTCAGAGAAGGCTATAGACATGCAGTAAAGTGGTCCAGACCAAGAAAACCTGTAAATAGATGCAGTAAAAAATAGGTATAGACAGTCATAAAAAACAGCTTAAAAATAATAAAGTCCTTAAACAAAGAGTAAAGTAATAGAAAAATAATTAAGCCATGGGAAATACACAGGGCATCTGGACCCTCTATGGTGCTTTGTTGACGATGAATCTTTTGAATGTTAATGTACAAAAAAAAAAAAAAAAGCCACTGAGAGACATTAGATTATGGAAACAACTAAATTAAATGAACCTATATATTTTAAGATTGTCTTAGCTTCAAAATGAAGTCAGGAAATGAGTTGCGTTGGGCAATATGTCTTTGTTTCCACAGGAAACAAAAAGTTATGGTTCTCTTCAAAATTAATAAAGATCAGATTGATTGGGGGAAGACCTAAAAATCTTAGCTATAGACATGAAGACAAAAAAACAAGAAAGACTACAGAATAGACAGCATATATGCTGATCTCTCTACTATGAGACTGGATGAGACATAATCAATCTTGTTGGCTACAGAGTTCTTACGACAGCTTGATTATGCAGTCCAAATGGACTTATAAAGTTGACAGATGCCTTTTACCTCCTCAAATTCAAAACAACAACAACAAAATCACCTTTAGCTGACTTGTGCAAACTGCACAAATCCTTGTGGTAATGCAGATATGTTACCTTTAAAAGTTTGTGTTTTTAGAAAAAAGGACCAGACACAATAAAGACAAGGACCCAGATGATCCAGCCTCCCAGAAGCCTCTGTTGCAGTTTCCTCAAAATTCTGTATCCAGAACAACTTCAAAGTTGCTAGCTGAAATGGTCCACCCTCCAGTCAAGACTTCAGATAAGTACTACACTTTCCCATCACATAGAGAATAAACAAAAAATAACAGAGCTAGCTCTCCCAGGACTAGACTATTAATCCAATTTGCTCAGGGTCCTCTAAAGATTCCAGTATCCTCAGAGAACAGAAAACAGTCTAGAAAACATGACCCCCACATTCCCATGAGGTGGGTGGATGGTTTTTGGACTTTGGTGGGTTATGGATGTTTGTCATCATTTAGGGGGGTTGGTTGGAAATTGTTACTGGACAAAGAAAGGGAGGAAATCAAGCAAGGGAGGAGGTTAGATTGAAGGATCTCTTTCTGGAAAAAAAAAAAAAAAGGGGGGGGTGGATATAGGGATGCTAGGATAAAAAGTAGAGGTAGACAGATCTCTGTGAGTTTGAGACCAGTCTGGTCTACGAGAGCTAGGCTCCAAAGCTACACAGAGAAACCCTGTTTCCAAAAGCAAAAACAACAACAAAAAACCCAGAAATTTCTAAGGTTAGAAAGGTATACTCAAGTTAACAGAATGTAACTTAGAAATTTATGTCTAACCACTTATGTTGTTGCTAACTCTGTTCAACACCAGGCTTCTAGAGTAATATTTAAGGAACAGCATAGGTATGTTTGATAAATAAGGCTTATAAATTTTTTTTTAAGATTTATTTATTTATTATGTGTACAACAATCTGCCTCCATATATGCCTGCACACCAGAAGAGGGCACCAGATCTCATTATACATGGCTATGAGCCACCATGTGGGTGCTGGGAATTGAACTCAGGACCTCTGGAAGAGCAGACAGTGCTCTTAACCACTGAGCCATCTCTCCAGCCCAGCTTATAAATTCTTAAGATCTATTCAGGTTCACAGTAATATATGTTTAGCCTCTTTGTCTTTGCTAAGTTTGTTATGCTTCAGCTTTAGCTATTTGGATAAACTGAGTCATTCCTTAACTACCCTAGTACTTACTGAATATTCCCTGTCCCCAAGAGTAGTTTCAAAGCTTTGGAGGTATGAAGGAAAACCTCCACACTGTGGTGTTTCAAAAAGATGTCTAAAACTAGGCTTTGATGATAGATAGGGAATCTGGATGAGGGGCATCTATAGAATGAAGAAACCACATAAGCACAGGAAAGAACACTACCTAGTCCTTAAGGATCTGCCAGGGCACCACAATCAGGCAGAGTAGAAACATACACCCAGGAAAGGTGGCTGGGGCCATCAATGTCCAAGTAAGGAGGTTAAATTTGATCGTTGGGCCCTGTGGAGACTTATGAACAAAAGTAATCAGACTTACTCTCAGGGTACTGGTGTGGCAGTGGTATGTGGACAGACAGCAGGGGCAGACTGAGCCATAAAGGAGACCAAGCAGAAGAGAGGCTCCCGAACCCCTTCCCTCCCCAAATCATAATGTGCTGCTCATGCTGCCACCCCAACCTAGGGAAGCTGAGAAACATACCTGGTGCTTGAGCTGCTGGTGCTGCTGGTGCTGCTGGAACTGGAGAGGATATCCTCCATGTTGGGCAGAACAAAGCCTGCCAGGTTCAGGAGATCTCGGATCATCTGGCCCTTGATGCTGATGTCCAAGGGAGAATTGGAGTGGAGGCTGCAGGGGAAGAATGCAAAACAGGTTCAAAGCAGCATTCCAGAACCATTTTGGGTCCTACATCCAAATCAGGGCTTCTTATTTTCTGACTTCTAAATAAAAAAGAGACTCCAATACCCACATTTGTGAACATCTTCAACAAATATGCTCAGCTGGGTGTGGTGGCTCATGCCTTTAATCCCAGCATTCAGGAGGCTGAGGCAGGAGAATCTCTTGAGTTCAAAGCTAGCCTGATTGACAGAGTGAGTTCCAGAACAGCCAGAAATACAATAGAGGAAACCCTGTCACAACCAACCAACCACCACAACAAAACAAATACCCTCACGAAGCTAGATGAACCTGCCCATGCCCTTAGTTTGCTAGACAATGGTAGGGATCAACAAGGGTTTGATAACCCTTCTCTATTCTCAAAATTCCTTAAGATAACAACAAAGAATCAGTGAGTCAGTAAATACAGACCATGACAGGAAGACACATGTCCTAGTGAAGGAAAGACCTTGCCATGTCAACAAGACAATGACAAAGATTCGGAGGATGAAAGATGGATTCTACTCTGAGTAACTAACAGCACCACCTACCTTGGAGAAATATTGACTTCTAGAACCCAGGGCTTTAGGTTCTCATCCAGCATGATGTCAAAACCAAAGAGTTCATGACAGCTGTAGGGGCGCCGGACATACAACTTCAGTAGGTTGGTCACGTAGGGCTCTGACCTGCCAATGGGATATCTTGAATTAGGAGGGCAGAAGCAACTTTCTCTTCAAAACTGCCTCCCTGAAGCCCACATAGGGATACATGCATGCAACCCCCATGCAGAAAGCAGGGAAAAGAAGAAGCAGGGAAATTAGGAGTTCCATCTCAACCATTAACACCATCCCTCCCCACCCCAAAACAATGGCTCTTAAGGGATGTGCCTGATCTGAACCATCATCTTGATTAAGTTCGTAAATGAGCAATATGGTGGTTTGAATGAGAACAGCTCCCACAGGCTCATATATATTTGAATAGTTGTTTCCCAGCTGGTGCAAATGTTAGGGAAGGATTAAGAGGTATGGCCTTGTGGGAGAAGGTGTGTCACTAATGGTGGGCTTTGAAATTTCAAAAGTCCAAGCCATTCCTAGTTAGCTTTCTCTGCTTTGTGCTAACTTCCTGGAATCCTAAACTCCAAATTAAATTCTTTCTTTTGTAAGTTGCCTTGGTCATGGTGTTTTATCACATCAACAAAAGAGTAAGCCCCGTCCTCAAAACTGAAACCCAAAATGAATACAGCTTAGAGCATAGCAGAGAGGCAAGAAGAAAATATGAGGGTTCAGCCAAAGTAGCACTGAAACTCACGAGATGATGGTTTTGACAACAACATCCTTTATCTTCTCCCAGATAGCATCACTATTAATTCCCTTCTGGCTCAGATAATTCCACAAAGCCTTCAGTGCCCTGAAGGGGGAGAAGGAAGTATTTAAGGTTATGTCCTAGAAGTGAGTGACAAGAGAAAACAACAAGGAGTAAGGGGCTAAAGATATCTGCTTTGTATCTCCCCAGTGATATTTTGAAATAAGAAAGATGCATCTGGATGCAAACAGACCAATTCTGAAGTGACAAGTGCACTAATACTGCTCAACTACTGCCCCAAACCTCTCAAACGCAAAGCCCTTTCTGGGTTCAAGACAGAGTTTTGATAGGGTACCATTTGTGGCCCTGGCAGGCTGTCTCATCAGCATTGGACTGGTACTCCACATTCTTTTTATTGACACTGTAGTTGGTCAGGTGCATGAACTTGTTGCTAAGACTCTTCATGGAAGGGGAATACCTGGAAGTGAGAAGAATGGCGAGGCAAGATCAGATGGAAAATAGTCTAAATATTTCCCCAGAAAGGAGATAAAGGACAAGGGCACAGATTTGTTCTGTTCCTGAAAGGCCCTTTAAGTTCTAGAAAAGCACAGCTAATCTACTTGGCAACCTCAGTCCCACAGGAACTCTTTCCTCATTTCCCACCCTCCCATCTTCCTTACTGACAAAACCACCAAGTCATCTGTGCCTTTTCTGCTGAGTGTCCTCATCCCAAGGAAAGGAAATCTCCCAGTGTCAGGGGAACACCTCACCACCAGCACATACTTGCAACTGGCAAAGCGGACGAGTCCATCCGAAAAGAGGTAAATCCGTAGAGGATCATAAGAAGTAACATAAACATAGATCCGAAGATCAAATTTGCTGCCACTAATGAGGTAGGGTTTGTGTAGATACCTAGAAAGAGGAAAGGCTAACTTTATACCCAGCCAGATGAATGCACAAGCTGTGGTGAAACTTTCAACAGTTGACTAAGGAAGTTCTTTGGCTGGGAGGTCACAAGGTAGAATACTATAAGAAGGTAATTCAGAGACCAGGAAGGCAGGAAGATGGAGAGGAATGTGAGCTAGATAGGCTCACCTCTGTACCAGGAGGGGCCTGCGCTTGGGGAGCTGACTCCACTTGTGAATGACCTGAATGCCAATGCCTCGAGCAGATGCTGGCTAGAAGTCAAAGGGGAAGGAGATGAGATCTGCTCTGTCTTTCCACTCGTCCCATCACCTACTTCTCCCTTTGCCCACTCACTGGCTTCACAATCCACTTCTGACGGCTGCTGCTCTCCCAGGCTTTGCGCAGGAGTTTGGCATCCTGGGGCAGGATAAAAGACTGGGGGAAGAAACTGAACTCTTTCTTGCCAAAACGGCTCTGCATTCGAGACAGGTTCCGCCACAGTCGGTCCTTCCTACCAATCTGGAAGGAGCCTGGGAAGTGGTTTAGCTACGGAAGGGACAAGAGACAAAGAGAAGGAAAGGGCAGAGGTGAGACCATGAGGAATAAGTTAAGCCCTACCCATCATTCCAACATCCCTTGCAAAGTTCATGTTCCTTTCTATCTTTCTGCTACCATCTAGACACAAACTATAGTCACCTGGAAAGAGTGAGTCAATTAAGGAACTGCCTCCACTTTAGACTAGCCTGTGGGTATGTCTGTGGGGTATTTTCTTGATTAACTATTGAGGTAAGAAGGCCCACGCCCACCTTGGGCAGGACTGTCCCTAGGTAGGTGGTTCTGAGTTGTATGAAAAAGCAAGCTGAGCAAACCATGGAGATGAGCCTGTAAGCAGTGTTTCTCTACAGTCTCTGGTCAGTTCCTGCCTTGGCTTCACTGAGTGATGGACTGCAAACTGTAAGCCAAAGTAAAAGACTTCTTCCCCATACTGCTTTTGGCAAGTGCTTTACCACAGCAACAGAGAAGCAAACTAGAACAGTCATGATAGTCACTTTGAATACAAAGGAAAAGCTATTAATTATTCCCCTATGACAGCATGTGAAGCAAGATAAGGAAAGCACCAGGCCATTAGGGAGTCTAGTGACAGGAGGACACAGTGTTCCAACAGAACACAGAACCCTCTTTATATAAACGTAGCTTATGGAGTGGAAATAGCAGTGGTAACAGGAAACTCAACCAACTGAAAACAGACAAGGCCTCTCAGGACATGGAATGACAAGCACCTGAGTGGCAATAGGACTGGGGTGGGAGACACTATGCTGAGACCCCCACGGTGCTCTCTCTAGAACACTCCTCTGTAACTGTCCTCCCATGACTGTTCTTCTACCACTCCCTCTCACTGCCCCCACACCACCCTCACTCACCCTGGCCTCGTCCATAGGACAGCTCCTGGAAAGGACCTACCTTCTGATGCTCTCTAATGGATCGAAAACCAGGAGACTTCATGTGGTGACCCCAGCAGCCCAGCCAGTCATCATTCCCTGCAGAAGGCAATCAGGAAGTCAATCTCACTTAATAGCTCAGACTCTGGACAGAACAAGGCCTCACAATTGGACTCAGAGGTGATTTAAGAGTTACCATGGGAGCTGCCCTACCTGAGGCCTCAGGACCAGGGCCAATTTGGAGCAACTGGCTCAGCCCAGAGGACTTTCAGAGGTTGGAAGCTTAAAGACAGGATCACCACATACAACAGGGCATCTCTAAGGCTCTCTTCCTGCCCAAAACCCATCTGGTAGGGTAAGGAGGTGAGTGGGGAGAGTAACTCACTCTTGCTGATTTTGAAGTGTGACCGTCCAATGGTCTGCTTGACAATGTTAGGGGTCACTGTGCTCATCTTCCACCGAAGTAGCTTCCTCTGTTCCCATGGAAGTTTTTCCACTGGGGAAAGGCAAGAGCAGAGGGTCACAGTGAGTAGATAAAAAAGATGGCAGTGGTGCCCATCCTTTCCTGGGCAGACACATCAGGTTTTTAAAAAGTGCATTTTATGGAAGGAGGGGGCTGTGAGGAGTGAGGAGCAAAGGAAAGGCTGGAAGGAGACAGAAACTGATTAGAGGCCATGTGCTAAGCTAGAGATTATAGACTGAGAAAGGCCAACAAAGGACAGACAGGAAGTCTACTACTGAACCTACTACATCCCGGTAGGAACTAAGCACAGGGCAATAACTACTTCAACAGCCATTCTGGAAGAGCTCTCCCACCTTGTCCCCTCCACCCAGGTTAGCTGGCATCCTCCTGGACTTTGTCCCTTGGTTACATTTACCTCTTTCATCCCGAGTTCCAAAATAGATGGTAGGGGATACATTGGGGAAGAGACTGTAGATGAGGGCTGGTCGTACAACTTTCTCATGACTGGGAAGAGATTTGGACATTAAATCCACACAGTTCCTGTGATGGAAAACAGAATCATTCTGCAAATATGAACTCATTCAGTACTAGAACTAACCTACCTATAGTTATGTATACCATTAAATGCCACTACCAAGAATCAAAGGTGCTAACACTTTTGATAGCACATCTCCAGCAGATCCTGTGATAAATTACAGGTTAGGAAAGACCCAGAAAGAGTTCTGAAAGTGGAGTCTGAGTGGACACTAGAAGACTGCTACACTACGACAAGTAGGGGAGAAAAAGGATGACAGTGATAACTAAAAGGAAGATACAGAAATGTTTTTATTTTGTGTTTTGGTTTCTTTGGGACAGGGTTTCTATGTAGCTTTGGCTGTCCTAGAACTCACTCCAGAGACCATGCTGGCCTCGAACTCACAGAGATCCATCTGCCACTGCTTCCCAAGCCACCCAGCCCAGTGAGGAAAGAGAAAAAGAAAGAAAAGCAACAGTAAAACTTCTACTCTGTTCTATGCTTTAGTTCATGTGAGAACATAGCTGGCTCTGTTCTCTACTTCTCTATTCTGTGGCAAGTCCTTCTCTACTCTGGTGGCAAGGCAGGTCTGGATCTCACAGATGAAGGAAAGAGGACACTGGGCCATGAAGGCTGTACTGCTGAGCTGACTCTCGATAAGCACCAGCCATCACTCAGGTACAAGGCACTGGCCCAAACAATTTCTTTAAATAAATAACACTGAAAAGTGAAGAAAAGTTTTCCTCTTTACATTGAACTGATATGAGCCACAAATACTACTCTAAGATTAATCTTCACATTGTAAAGAAGAAAAAACAAAACAAAACAATATATCTCAGTGGCAGAGCCCTTGCCTAGCAGACAAGGCCCTGAGCCTAATCCCTAGAACTGTGACAATACTTTTTTTTTTTTTTAATGTGTTTTTAAGACAGGAGTTTCTACACAAAGGCAAGGCTGGTCTCAAATTCCCAATCTCCCTACCTCAGCTTCTCAAGTGCTGGCATTAGACATGTGCTACCATGCCTGGCCAAACAAGGAAAACTGAAGAGAATGAGCTATGATACACAACAGAGACAAGGCAGGGGACAAGGTGGCACAGAAAGCATCTACCCCACAACTAGCAAATGCATTTCTAGATTCACATCTCCGAGAAATAAAGACTCGTGTGTTGCAGGATATGTGATCACACTGTGATTGTGTTATTTACTAGAAAAACCTGTTTCATGTGGCTCAACCCTAGCACACACCTTTAATCCAAGAGCTTTCTGCTTGGCTATTGCAAACAGGATTAAAATAAAGTCAACCATAGGTCAAGAGGTGGAGCAAGCAACCAGTTGACAGGAAGTGAACATAGGATATTAAGGGAAAAAAAAAAAAAACAGAAAGTTTGTCAGATAGAGACAAACAGGAAGTAGAGGGAAGGGACATTCAGTTTGAAGAGTTTTTGAGATGGCTTCTGGGATGTCAGGAGGAGAAAAGGTCAGCCAGGTGCTTTCTCTGCCTAAATTAGCAGACTTTCACCCCAGCATCTGGCTCCCAAGTCTTTATTGGTAAAAATCGAGCTATTATAATAATGCTGCTATGAACATAGTTGAACCAATGTCCTTGTGGTATGAATGTGTATCCTTTGGGTATATTCCTAAGAGTGGAATTGCTGGATCTTGAGGTAAACTGATTCCCATTTTCCTGAGAAAATGCCATACTGATTTTCAAAGTGGCTATAAAAGTTTGTATTCCCATCAGCAATGGAGGAGTGTTCCCCTTTCTCCACATCCTCTCCAGCATAAACTGTCACTGGCATTTTGTTTGGTTTGGTTTTTTGAGACAGGGTTTCTCTGTGTAGCTTTGTAGACTAGGCTGGCCTCAAACTCATAGAAATCCATCTACCTCTGCCTCCCGAGTGCTGGGATTAAAGGCATATGCCACCACCACCCAGCCTGTCACTGGTATTTTTGATTTTAGCCATTCTGACAGGTGTAGATGGTATCTCAGAGTTGTTTTGATTTACATTTCCCTGATGGTTAAGAATGTTGAGCAATTTCTTAAGTGCCTTTGGCCATTTGATATTTCTCTACTGAGAATTCTCTATTTGGATCTGGACCCCATTTCTCATTTGGTGACTAGCTTCTTGAGTTCTTTGTATATTTTGGAGATCAGCCCTCTGTCAACTGTGGGTTTGGTGAAGACCCTTTCCCATTCTGTGGGCTGCTGTTTTGTGCAAGTGGAAGCCTGGACCCAAACTGACAGCTGGGGACCCAGCATAAGACCGAACCAGGCCCCCTGATCATGGGTGTCAGTTGGGGGGCTTGGGCAGTCATGGGGCCTCTGGCAGTGGAACTAGTATTTATCCCTAGTGCACGAATGGGCTTTGGGAGTCCATTCCCTATGGAGGGATACTCTCTCAGCCTAGATACATAGGGGAGGGCCTAAGTCCTGCCCCAAATGATGTGACAGACTTTGATGATCCCCCATGGGAGGCCTCACCCTCCCTGAGGAGATGGGGTATTGGTGGGGGAAATGGGAGGATGGGAGGGAAAGAGAACTGGGATTGGTATGTAAAATAAGATTGTTTTTAATATAAATAAAAATTGATTTAAAAAATTGAACTATTGAGATTCTGTTATGGCAAACAGAGGTATTTAACCCACATCCAGTATCTGCAACCAGAACCAACTGCACTTTTTATGAAACCAAGACAGGGTGGGCTTAAAAAGACAAATTATGCAACAGGCTGAGGATACATATGCCTGGGTTTCTATTCCCTTCATAGAGAGAACTGATTTTATTTCTTCCATTTTCTAGATACCTCTGCCTCCACCTTGCTGGTTTAGTACTCTAGAGTCAATAAAGCTGCTGCCACACCATCACATTTATGAAGACATGGGTAGCTTTGGTCAGGCTAACCCAGTCGCAGGGGGTCCTCTCAGCTATAGGTAAAGCAGACTGGACACAAAGAAAGTAGCTAATGTCCCAGTATGCTGGGCAAGCCCTGATAGACACAGCTAGATTTTAATTAAAAAATGAGACCAAATATTTTTGCACTAAAACCAAAACACCAATTTCTCATTCTTTAAGTTTATTTTACTTTTCTAGTTTTTAAATATGTATAGTGTGTGTGTGTGTGTGTGTGTGTGTGTATGACTGCCAGTGTCATTCAAATCAGAGGACACTTGAAGGAGTTGCTTCTCTCTTCCACCACGTGAATTCTGGGACTTGAACTCAGGTCACCAGTTCAGTAGGCAAGTGCCTTTACCAGTGAGCTATCTTGCCATCCTTATTTTACATTCCTTTGTATTTTTAGAACAGAATAACCTTCAATATTCAATAATTTAGGAGTTCTTAAAAAAAATAACAATAAAAGAGTTTAGTTAATTAATGAAGACAGAGCGTAATTCTGAGGCAAGGTTGGAGGAGAAACAAAAAAGATTATGCTGGAGGTTGTGGTTTATTCTTTGCTTTTTGAGCCAGTATTGTATATAGGCTGGCCTGAAATTCACAGTATTTACCCAGCATCAGGTTCTGGAGTACTGAGATTAATACCATGGCACCTAGCACCAAAAGTGTCTTATTTGGGGCTAGAGAAATTGTTTCAGTTTGCAATAGATCTGAGTTCAGTTCCTAGCATCCATATCAGGCAACTCATAACTGCTTATAACAAGCTCCAGGAAACACAATACCTTCATTGGGACTCTACAGGCAACTGCACTGCCTTACACATACCCCATTAAAAATAAATCTTTTCTTAAAATGTTGTGCTGGTTTGTTTTTGTCAAAGTGATAAAACTGTCACACTGACACAAATCTAGCTACATCTGGGAAGAAAGAACCTTAACTGGGAATAGGCCTCTGTAGGACTGGCCTGTAGACAAGTCTGTGGGATTCTGGTTAATGACTGACGGGAAAAGACCCAGCTAGCCATCCCTGGGCAGGTGGGCCTGGGCTATCGAAGAAAGCGAGCTGAGAAAGCCTGGAGAAATAAGCCAGGTAAGATGTGTTCCTCCATGGCTTCTGTTTCAGTTTGTGACTTGAGTTCCTGCTCTGACTTAACTTCATGATGGACTATGATGTGGAACTGTAGCTGACATGACACAAACCTCCCTTTCCCCAAGTTGCTTTTGGTGTTTTATCATAGCAATAAAAACCATAACTAACACAAGTGCCTTTTTGCTTATTTTTAATTTTTGTAACTTTTATTTATTTGTGTGTATATATATTGGGAGATGCACACATGCTTCAGTGTATATGTAAATGACAGAAAATTTTGGGGGAGGAGATTGGTTCTGTTCTCCCAACATGTGGGTTCCAGGGATTGAACTCCAGTTGTCAGGCTTGGAAGCAAGCACCTTTACTTTCTGAGCCACTGTTTGGTCCAAATGTGTTTGAAATAAGAGCACTTAAACAAGTTCTAAAAGCCTCTTACAGAATAGAAGGCTTTCACTATCTCTTGACATAGCATTCCAAAGTATTTGCTCTATACAAGGACTTAAATGGCAGGACATAATGTGCACACCATTAATCATAGCATTCAGGCAGAGATCTCTGTGAGTTCAAGGACAGCCTGATCTACATAGAAAGTTCCAGGGCAGCCAGGGCTATGTAACAACCCTGTCTCAAAAAAATCAAAACAAACACTTCTTAAACTATAGCTGTACACAAAAACAAACCAGAAACTTGGTGAGAATGAATTAAGGTTCTCAGGGCCAGTTAGGATAAGGTCAATACAAATTTCAAGTTTAAGAAATGAGCATCTGCCAATGATATGCATAGCACTCACCGAGATATTATTGCCACCGACTCACTGGGGGAGATAATACTTAAGGAAGAGCACTCTGAGTTTCCTGTAGAGGAAGAACAGAGAAATCCTCACTAAAAGACGGTGCTGCATGTGCGCCCTCGTCAAGCCCAGGCAACTATTTCTGTAATATCCTGGTTGTCAGTCCTTCTTGGGGGGGAGCAATGAGCACCGCCTCTGTTCTGCACTGCATTCCTTGAACTTAACAGATGAGAGGAGCCAAGACCAGTGGGACAGAGACCAAAGTTCCTCACAAACTCCTAAGTTAGGCCCCCAAAGCAAATGACTGATTCAGGATAATGCCAGTCAAGCCTGGCACACACTATCATCCCTCTTCCCTAGTGGATAGTGACCAAACCCCATAGTTAGAGGCAAAAGGATTCTTTACTTACCCTCCTCTTCTTCATTTTCACCATGACTGCAGCAATCTTCCAAACCATCTCCTAGTTCATCTTCTGTATCTTCAGGCTCCACCTGGTTTGGCCGTAGGTCAGTAGCTGAACTGAAAGAAAAGAATCATGCCTCCACCCAAGCCAACTCCATAAAAAGACATCACACTGGAGTCTCATTTCTTCACTGTCTCCTCATCACTAATCTGTTATCTCTTGCTTGGACCTCATAAACTATTTCTCAGGTCCTTCAAATTTAGGTCCAGCCACAGTTCCTCAGCTTTATACCTCTCAACTGCATATCATTTTCGCTGAAGTCTCTTAACAGTATGTAAGTTTAAAATTCTGCATACAAAAGTCATCAGTGAGTATCTGGTAATTTATATTTCCTTGGTATGCTCGCTGGGAACTCAGAAGGCCTTGGTGGATCAAAGTTCTAGAACAGTAACAAGACGTAAGAGAAGGAACCAACTATGTCTATATCTTCAACTCTGAATTGCTGTCATACCAGGAATGCATGGAAATGCAATTTGGTTTGGAGTAAGCAGAAAAGTCACAGACCCTAAGATGTGTTACTTCTCCCCTGGTAATAACCTAAAACAGGGATGGGTGAACTCTCCAAAGGAACTATCAATAAATATCTTCAGTTTTGTAGGTCATTCAGTCACAACTTCCCAACTCTACTGTTGTAGCAAGAAAGCAGCCAAAGACAACAGTAAATAAATGATTTATTTAGTCTGTGAGCTAGTTTTCCTTCCCCACCTTAAAATGAATCCCTATGTTAGAGTAAAAACTAGAACTTGTAGGACAGCTAAAAATAAAGCCAATTATAGAGATCGAGGGTGGCAGTGCCCCCAGATTATGCTGTAACTACTGTATTGCTCTAAATGAACCAAAGACAGGGTGCAACTTACCAACGACTTATAGGACATGAGCTCAGCTCCTTGGCTTCCTCAGGCTCCTTCTCAGGCTGGCCAAGATGGACAGAAGAAAGGCGAGTGGCCACTTCGGCTACATCAAGAGGCTGGAGGGAAGAAGGGGGAACAGGAGTTCTGTCTTCTCCAAATGATTGGGGGTCAACTACAGACCCACAGGTAGGGCTGGGGTTGAGCCCATGAACATGTGAGGCCAGGAGGTGAATGCTGATCCTTTTGGTACAAAAGACTGTACTGTCCAACCCCAAGGTGTCGGAGGCACCAGGAAGGATCTCACTGTCTAATCCAGTATCTTCCTGAGGAAACCGTTGGCCCATCAGAGGTTTCCACCGCCTGCTTCTGTTGAGAAGACCCCACTGGAAGCTGGGGTTCACAAAACAAGCCTGTTCAAACTGGTAGCCTTGCCGTGGCATCTTCTCAAAGCCTTTTGCAGTCAATTTCCTCACAGCTTCAGTGAAATGCACCTCTTTAGTAGCACTGTGGGAATCCAGGTTTTCATCCAGGCCACAGGGATGTGCCTCCATCCTAAAGTTACTCTGACTGCACTGGGAAGAGGGAACACTGGCTGTGGATATGTTGAGGGTGCTAGGGGTAGATGGGGTGTCAGGGGCAGTGGAATCATCTAAGATAGTGCCAATGCTTTGGGGTACCTTATGGTCACCAGGCTGAGGTACACAGTCTCCAGTACCCCCTGAATGATGCCAGGAGACAGGCTGGATCTTGGGTGAGGATACTGGCTTCAGGCCATCTGTGGCTTGTGATAAGGGCACTTTAGTGCTATTTGGCCTCATGAAGGAGTTGTTGTTCAGCATGGGCTTGTAGGAAGACAGTGGAGATGCAATCTTCCCTGAGATGGCAGAGGACAGGCTCTTCCTTGAAGGATTCTCCCCAGCTGCTGCCAGTGAGAGGTATGGATCAGTGGGTGAAGATGCCATGGGTTGAGCCATGGGGAAGACTGTAGAAGATGTGACTTTATTGGCAGTGACACTGACAGGGATACCCTTCTGAGAGAAAGAAAAAGATCTTTTCTCTGATGGGCTGGAGCGCAAGCAGAAAGATTCCAGTTGCTGGTATGGTTTTTGCCTCACGTTGGTGCGGCGGTACAGCAGAGTATTGTTGAACAAGTCAGGGAGAGATTGCAGGTAACAGGGATTGCTGTGGCCTGCAATGACAGCTGTGGTCCCAGAGTTACATAAAGTGCTAGGGCAAAAGAAATAGGCTGGCTGGGGTTGGACTCCCAAGAGACTGGTGCCCAGCCCTGCTGACAGTGTGCCTACGTGCTTCCTTTCCAGTTTCCAGATTGGCTTCACCTGCTGATGGGCCTGAGACCAGACTTTGACTTCCGAGGGTTTTTCAGGTGATGAAGCAGACACTGTGCCTGAGGGACGTCTCTGCTTGAAGCTGTTTCCTCGGCGCAGGCCAATATTGTAGTGCTCTGTTCCTGCTGAGGCCATGAGGGGCCCACATCATGGCAACATGGCCTCATGGCCTGGCTCAGGTAAGGTGCCACACACCTCTAGCACCAGCTGCATACTTGAATCCGTCAGCCTGCAGGGAGAGAAATGATTGGAAATGCTGCTGGCTTGTAAGGATGGGTCCTATGCTACGGAAGTAGTAGGGTCTTGCTTCCACTTTAGTGACCAGTCTTGGTCATCATTGGGGTCCAGGGAGAACACATTTCCAGAGAGCTTCTGGAGGCCTTCCTAGGATCAAATCTAGCTTTATCAAGGACTAAGACTGCAAGGGTCCACTAGTATGAGGCTGCTCATGTGTCCATACTCTCAGAAAGCTGCCTCTCTCCAAAAAGTAGTAGTTGTGGGTGGATATGATCAACACACACACACACACACACACACACACATATATGGAACTATCAAAGAAAAAAGTTAAGGCATTTTTTTTTTTTAAGTAACTATTTATCACCATCCCAGACTACACCTGAATGGCTACTTTCTGTACCAAATATGGCAGCTCTGGAAGTGGCAAAGACCAGCCTGTTCTCGCCTCTCAACTCATACAGAAAGCTCAAAGGTATCCAAAAATGCATGTGCTCTATTTTTCTGTACTCCAGCTCAACAGTCTTTACCCTGGTTCCGCCCCCTCTTTTTTTTTTTTTTAACAAGACGAATTCAGAGAGAAACAGAAAATCTCCCAGCTACCTTGAAATTTGTTTGAACAGAGACAGTAATTTCAACTCTTCAAGAATCTTGTCAACCATTCAGACTAAAATTCCAATCCTTATACTGATCAGAAACAAGAACTGAAGTAAACACCAACACTATCTTACTTACAGTGACTTTATCCTCTGTACCCATAATGGGAGAGAGAACTAAGGGAGCGGCAGAGAAGCAAGAAGAGAACAGCACATTCCACTCCAGGACCCAGACTGTAGTTTGGTGTGCTCTGAGGTGGAGAACTTGCCTTGTGTGTCTTCTTTCAAATTTTTTCCTAAAGCAGTATGTCCCCAGCCTTGTCTGACAATTTCTTCAGCACATGTGCTGTCTTACAAAGTCATCGGTAGGGCTTGACTATAGTCACTGTCTATAGAACTCACAAAACATTCTCTAGCTTTCACAGATGTGGGGAAAGGTGAATCTGCCTGCATGAGCACAGCCAGAGGGAAATAACACCTTTCTAGTCACTCCAGATGATGGAATCCTAACATCCCTAGCAAGAGGGCTAGAGAAAAGGAAATTTTTGTTCTAGTTGCATTTATGATATAAAAATATAAAAATAGGAGATTTTATATTTTGATCAGAGTATTGTCCAAAATCCAAGATTTCTGTCTACAATTTACTAGAGAGAAGATACCAACAAAGAGCCTGGAGAAGTCATGTGACATTGCCCTCCTTTCCTAAAAATGCTGACCTACAGGGAGTCCTTTTCAAGAATACAAAAACATACAACACGACAAAACAGTGGTGAGCTAAAAACAGTGTAAGTGTTATAAACAGTATTGAGGTCAGTATCCTCAAAAAGAGATTAAAAAAAAAAAAATGCAACTCCACTCAAGTCCAAATGATGGAAACAGTGTTTAGAGGACACTTACCCTGTACACATAAAATAGAGAAGGCTAACACTGAAAGAGTTAAGCCCTACCGATGACTTTGTAAGACAGCACATGTGTACATGTGTATGAATGCTGGGTACACTCAAAAGACTCACAATTCAACTTTTTTCAGGAACCCACATCTTGCTCTACCAATGCAACACAATAGATAACCCAAAGCAATAGGACATAAGAGCTAAGGAAAGAAAGCCTAAGGCTGATGTCCCCTGAGAAGCAATTCCACTAATGACTCCCCATTTACCTCTATGCTTTTATAAGTTCTGGTCCAAGGCTTCATGGGTGAAGTGTCTAAGAGTATTTCATAGATTTCTCACCATTACCACAGACAGTCCCACTTTCCCCCACAGCTGTCAGTCAAATCACTGCATACTTCCTCAGAGCTAGACAGCTGGATGAAGAGACCTTCCTTCTGAACATACTACTCACTTTTCCTTCTCTGCAGGCCACCAGGTAATCCTCTGTGTTGTGAACAGTGAACATAGTTTGCTCTTTGAGCTTGAAACTCAATATGTAAACCAGGATAACCTCTAGCTCAGATGTTACTTGCCTGTTTCCCAAGATCCAGGATTAAAGGTGTGTGCCACTACACCTGGCTTGCCTTTTAATACAACTAAGAAAGAGTCAAAGGCTAAGGGCAGTTTGCTCCCACATGGTGTCAAGCTGGCAAGCTGAGTTAGCTCCAGTGTAGGTGAACTCTTTTCTCTTGAGAAAAGATATCATGAGTATCTGATGAGATACTCATGTCTCTGAGACAATCATTTCTACTTCCTCTGTTCTCTTATAAGTTTCATGCTGTACAGGATAACAACCTAGAGGAAGGCCTTTGTCTTTAAGAAAAGTGCCTGTACATAGGTCCAGGGAGGTGAGATGGTTTCTTTAATTATGACAGAGTTTCACAGCTCATAAGAGACATCTAGGGATGGTTAACAAGGCGGTGTCACAAAGTGCCAAACAAAGACAAATCTGCAGTCATGTACTCTGCAGACAATGGCTCCCAAGAACAAACAGTGCCACTCCACAACAGTATCACATAGAGGTACCTCAATCTGATTTTAATTCACAAGTAGTTCCGACTCAGACAAGGAAATGATATTTGCTAAAAGCAACTTCTTTCTCTTTGTGGAATTTCCTAGTGAAATCAAAACTCAGTGTCATGGGAAGCAGAGTTAATGACAATATTCAAGCAGCCTGTGTCCCCACCACTGCCCAGCGTCTACAGGAATGTGTCAAGCTTAGGTTTGAACAGGTCCAAATTCTAATAATTTGAGGAAATAAAACTATTTCAAATCAGTTTGAAAATAGTTTCAAAAAGCTAACACACCAAGAATGGTGAGTTCTAGCTGGATATATTGGTACACACCTTTAATCTGAGCAGAGGGGGATGGGGGATAGAAGCAGGCAGATCGCTGAGCTTGAGGCCAGCCTGGTCTACACAGTGAGTTCCAGGACATCCAGAACTATACAGACAAACCTTGTCTTCTAATAAAACAAAACAAAAACAAAAAGTGCTGAGCTCCACTATGGAGTTAAAGTCCACACAGGCAAATACCCTCACAAAGCAGCTTTCTGCTGGGTTAAGCCCATCTCCTCAAGTCTCTTGATTTTACATGCAATGCCATTTCTCAAGCTTTTTCCCCCGGCACCCCCTACCCCTTAAATTTGTAAGTGTGCTGTGATGGCATACTCTGTTTGTCTGTATGCTGTTAGGACTCAGGGAATGGACTTGGACTGCCCTTCTCCTAAGCAAAACATTAGGATGAGCCCCTGGGGGAAAGGGGACAGGGAGAAAAGATACCTACGTGGAAGGGCCATGCATAGACCATTAGTAGAAGTGTAGAAGTCTTCCTTCACAAACACCCAATTTAGCCAGGTGTGTTAGTGCACGCCTTTGATCCCTGCATTCAGGAAGCAGATGGCTCTCCGAGTTCAAGAATAGACTGGTCTACACAGTGAGCTCTAAGTCAGGCATGGTAGCACATGTCTTTAATCTCAGCTCTTGGGAGGCAGAGCCAGCCAGGTACAGCTCTGTAAATTCCAGGCCAGCCTGCATAGTTTGTTCCAAGCCAACTAGAGCTACATAGTGAGACCCTGTCTCAAAACAAAGAAGCAAACCTCCCTCCCACCAAAAGAAAAAATCTTAGCATGCACATGGTGTACACACATACATGTAGACAAACTGATACACATAAAACAAATGTTTAAAAGTAGCCAACTTAAATCAATTTCACAAATACAGTTGATAATTAAATTAAAAAGAATTTTCTGAGGCTGGAGAGATGGTTCAGTGGTTAAAAAGCACTAGTTGCTCTTCCAGAGGACCAGAGTTCAATTCCCAACACCCAAATGATAGCCCACAACTGGTGGTGCACGCCTTTAATCCCAGCACTCGGGAGGCAGAGGCAGGCGATCTCTGTGAGTTCGAGGCCAGCCTGGTCTCCAGAGTGAGTGCCAGGATAGGCTCCAAAGCTACACAGAGAAACCCTGTCTCAGAAAAAAAAAAAAAAAAAAAAAAAAAGCCCACAACCATCTGTGACTCCAGTTCCAGGGAATCTGTTGCCTTCTTCTGGCCTCCACAGGTACCAAGCTCATATGGACATACACGCAGGCAAAACAGCCATACACATAAACTAAAATTTTAAAAAGAGAATTTTCCATAAACTATTATTTTCATACTTTTAAAACCACACACACACCCCTTAAAGACAAAGGCATTTGTACTCATCATCTCTGTCCATAACCAAATGACCAACCAACACTGCCTGACCCTCCTATCAGCTCCTTGCAAAGAACTTACTAAGGGAGCCAATAAACTGAGCTCACCTGGAAAAGAGCAGTTTGAATAACATAACATTTATGGAGCCAATGAAATTGCATGATTCTTGTCCCTATATATCATCCTTGGGGAACAAATCAGGAGCTCTAAGAGGAGGAGGGTGTATAGACACTGCGCTACTGCCTGTGGAGTTCAAGTTTAAAAAAACACAAGTCTGTTTCTGTGGCTAAGTTCCTCCATGGAGGCCCAAAAGGGAAACTGCCCAGCCAAAAGGAAAGTAAAAGTTAACTAAGACCACAGTAGTAGTTGAGAGAATTCTTGGAAAGTTCCCCTGGAAAACTTTCAGGGCATCTGAGTCTATGTGTGTAAAACCAAAGGGCTGGAAGAATACACACTTCAGTTGTTAGTGGAGTCATCCTGGGATGAAGGATTGGGCAGGGGAAGGGAGGGGGATATCTGGTAATTTACTTCAAGACACCTGCATTGTCTGACGTTTCAAACAAAAACACGCATTACTTGTGCGAAGTTTTCCAGAAGTCTCCAGGGTACTCATTCTTTTCCCAGCCACGCTGCATTAGCAGCTACCACCTCACAGGAGCTCCTGCCAAGCAGAGTCCTGGTCAGCAGTTCATCACATTCAGTACTCAGCAATTAGTCACTTTCAATGCTGGGCCTCACAGTTGCAGTATTCTGGGGAGTATTCTGCAGTATTCAGCAGGAGAGAGGAAATAACCATAACCCTACTAAGTAGTTCCCAGAAACCAAATTTGAAATTCACATAAAGAACATAGAAGCATGGTGTACCAAAGGCCATGATGACACACCCATAACCCTAGCAGAGGCAGATGGTTGTCAGTTTTAGACCAGCACAGTACCTGACCAACAAAACACTGGCAGTATGGGAGTTACTATTCTTTGCTACTGATACCTGTCTTGTTTTTGTTTGATTTTGTTTTTTGTCAACTTGACACAAGTTAAAGTCAAGAGGAACCCTAAATTGAGAAAAATACCTCCATCAGACTGGCCTGTAGGCAAGTCTGCAGGGCATGTTCTTGATTAATGATTGATGTGGGAGGATCCCGCCCACTGTGGGTAGCTAAGCAAGCAAGCTATGGAACACAAGCCAGCAAAGTAAGCAACGCTCCTCTATGGTCTCTGCTTCAGCTCCTGCCTCCAGGTTCAAGTTGAGCTGTTGTCCTGACTTCCCTTCAGGATGAACTATAACTGTAAACAAGCCCTTTAATCCCTAAGTTGCTTTTGATCATAGTGTTTTATCACATCAATCAAAGGCCAACTAGGCCAAAGATCCCGTCTTCTACATCAGTCCTTTTTTTTTTTTTCAATTATTATATATACTGCATATATTCCTGCAGGCCAGAAGAGAGTACCCGATCTCATTACAGATGGTTGTGAGCCACCATGTGGTTGCTGGGAATTGAACTCAGAACCTCTGGAAGAGCAGCCAGTTCTCTTAACCACTGAGCCATTTCTTCAGTCCTCCCATCAGTCTTTTTAAAAGCTGCTCTGAAAGGAGAAAAATACAACAAATAGGCAATGATAGTTCCACTAGGAATTTTAAAAGTTCACCCAGGAAAAGCAATGTTCTCTTATAAAGACATCATTAGGGCTAGTCAGGGTAGTAGCTCAGACCCATAATCCTAGACTTCGAAGGCTGAGGCAAGAGTACTGTCTCAAGTTCTAGGCCAGCCTGGGCTACAAAGTGAGACACTGTCTCAAAACAAAAAGAAACAATACCTATTTGTGAGATTTATTATACTACTAGTACTTAGACTCTTCAGCTGTAATTATGGTTTCCCATTAAAACATACCAGAAAGGCCAAATACCTCAGGAAATAAAGGTGTTTGCCACCAAGCCTGATGACCTGAGTTCCAACCCCAATACCCACATGAAGAAACAATTTCCTCAAGATGCCCTCTGACCTTCTCATATACACCGTGACATGTATATGCATGTGCATATACACACAATAAGTAAATAAAGTGTAAATTTTAAAATAAAAAACAATTATGCCAGAAGATGGGTGGTAAACTAAACCCCTTTCTGTTCTCTTGCTTCTAGGTCTTACTGGCTTTTATAATTAGATACTTAGGATTCCTGAAACACTGCATAAAGGAGTTTAAAAGAAATTTTTATTCAACTACTTCCTAGACTCTGGTTTTTAAACACCATCTGTTAATAAAAGGAGCCAGAGCCATCTAAAAGTGGCGGATTCCAGGGCTGGGACAGGAAAAACAGGAGACAGGCCTAGAACATTTGGTGCCACCAAAAAGGAAAGAAAAGGGTAACCCAAAAAGTGTTACTGTTCTATAACTGAGACGGACATCAAAAGATCCCAAAACATCTACCAAACTAATACTGAGATAGTGGGTGCCTTCTCAATAACACTGGGAAGGAGGCAAGGATGGCTATGTATCAGTGTTAGTCAACTTGTACTGGAAGGCAAAAGGAAGTCAAAGGAACCAGGCAACGGTGGCGCACACCTTTAATCCCAGCACTCAGGAGGCAGAGGCAGGCAGATCTCTGAGTTAGAGGGTTAGAGGCCAACCTGGTCTACAGAGCTGTAGTTGGAATTTTCTTTGGGCCACCAACCAGCTCCCAAATAAAGACACAGACAGTTATTATTTATTAATTATGGATGTTCAGGTTTAGCTTAGGCTTATCCCACTAGCTCTCTTAATTTAACCTGTTTCTATTCATCTAGGTTTTACCTCAGGGCCTTTTACCTTTCATTCTATATATCCTACTTTCCTACTTCCTCCATTTCTAGCTGCCCCTGATGTTTTTTTTTTTTTTTTCTTTCTTCCCCAAGCCTAAATTCCTCTTCCTACTTACTCTCCCTGCAGGAAGTCCAGCTTATACCTCCTTTTCTTTCTTCCCTCACTATTGGCCAGTCAGCTTTTTTTTAATTTATGTATTTGTATTTTATGTACATTAGTATTTTGCCCAAGTGTCTCCTGGCCTATGTCTGATGTCTGTGTGAGGTTACAGACAGCTGTAAGCTGCCATGTGGGTGCTGGGAATTAAACCAGGGTCCTCTGGAAGAGCAGCCAGTGCTCATAACCTCTGAGCCATTCCTCCAGCCTGAGCTTTTTATTAGACCAATCAGGTACCTTAGGCAGGCAAGGTAAAACAGCATCACATCTTTGCATAATTAAACAAATGCAACACATCTTTACATGGTTAGACAAATGTAACACATCTTTGCATAAACAAATACAACACATCTTTGCATAGTTAAACAGTATGCAACACAGAGTGAGTTCCAAGACAGCCACGGAAGTTACAAAGAGAAACCCTATCTTGAGAAACAAACAAAAAGAAAAGGAGAGGGGGTACCACAAAGTCCTAAGAAATCTATAAAATTCCAAAAAGTCTACAAAAGAAAACCTACTAGAATGAAGAAGCAAGTTTCGTAAGACTAGAAGGTACAAGACTGATACATAAAAACAATTAAAAAATTTTTAATTCATTTTTTTGTTTATGTGCATGTAGGTCAGCTTCAACATTGTTTAAAACAAGAGCTCATCGGGCGGTGGTGGCGCACGCCTTTAATCCCAGCACTCGGGAAGCAGAGGCAGGGGATCTCTGTGAGTTCGAGGCCAGCCTGGTCTCCAGATCGAGTGCCAGGATAGGCTCCAAAGCTACACAGAGAAACCCTGTCTCAAAAAACCAAATAAATAAATACAAACAAAACAAGAGCTCCTGGGTTTTTGCTGCATATGCCAGATTAGCTACCTGCAAGGCCCCAGGGAGTCTCTTGTCTTTGCTTTCTTTCTCCCCACAGAGACATGTGACTGCAGAAACTTGAGCTACTGCTCCTGGCCTATGTGTGGATTCTAAGAATCCAAACTCAGAGGCTCACACTTTCATGACAAGTGCTTTTACCCACTGAACCACCTCCCCAGCCCCACATAATCAAACAAAAACCTCAGCCTCACCCCATGCAGCTCCTTGTCCACCTCCATTGATAAACCTGCCTGCTTTCTTGGATTCTAACTGAAAAGGCATGCCTATAGCTCTTCCTTCAGCAGCTGCTGAGATTTATAGCTTGCCTATCCTGTTGTTTTTTTCTCTCAAACTCAAGAAAATGGTCTGGTGGGGAATCAGTTGGTAGAGTACTTGCCTAGCATTAAAGAAACCCTAGGTTCAATCTGCAGTACCACATAAATGTAGAGTGGACCAGAACTGTAATCATAGATGGAGGTAGGAGGATCTGGAATTCAAGATTATTCTCTGGCTGGGGAGTTAGCTCAGCAGTTAAAAGCACTTCTTGTGGGAAACTAGTTTCCATTCCCAGAACCCACACAGCAGCTCACAACTATTTTTAACTCCAGTCCAGGATATCTCACTCCCTCTTCTGACCTTTGTGGGTACCAGACATGCACATGGCACACATACATACATTCAGGCAAAACAATCATACACATAAAATAACAAAATTAATAAATCTAAAAAAAAATTCTTTTAAAAGATTATTCTCAGTATGAGGCCAATCTGAGTATATCAGACCCTGTCTGCAAAAACCAAACCAAACCAAACCAAGACTGGCCACAGCTCCACAGTAGAGCAGTCAGTAATGCACAGTCCCTGGGTGTAATCTTTAGCATTGCATGAGCAAATCAACAGTTCCATTTACAGTATCATCAGAAAGAACTAAATCAGGCTGGAGAGATGGCTCAGAGGCTAAGAGCACTGACTGTTCTTCCAGAGGTCCTGAGTTCAATTCCCAGCAACCACATGGTGGCTCACAACCACCTTGAGTGAGATCTGGTTCCCTCTGCTGGCATGCAGGCAGAAGACTGTATATAATAATAATAATAATAATAATAATAATAATAATAATAATAATAATCTTTAAAAAAAAAAGAACTAAATCACTTAGGTTCCTGTTTGGGTTTGGTAGGCTACTTTTAGGTTGGCAAAGGGTCTTGCTGTGTTTCTCAGGCTAGGTTCAAACTCCTGGGCTCAAGCCAGTCTTCTGCTGTTGTCTCCTGAGTAAAGACTACAGGTGTCTATCAATGTCCCCTACCTTAGGAATAACTTTAACAATAAAACATATAGACCTGTGCAGTGAAAAATAGACACTGCTAAAAGATATTAGAGATGTATACATACAAAGAGACAACATGCTCATGAATCAATCAGAAGTCTATGAAGTTGGCAATTCTTTCTGACTGATACAGAATAAATGTAATTTTTTAAACCTTTTTAAAAATTTATTTGCTTATTTTTATTATATATACAGTGTTCTGTTTGCATATTTGCCTGCACACCAGAAGAGGGCACCAGATCTCATGGTAGATGGTTGTGAGCCACCATGTGGTTGCTGGGAATTGAACTCAGGACCTCTGGAAGAGCAGTCCAGTGCTCTTAACCTCTGAGCCATCTCTCCAGACTGTAAATGTAATTACCAAAATTCCAGAAGGCTTTTCTGAAGACAATGACAAGTGGATATGAAAATCTATATACAAATATAACAGGTTTGGAACAGGAGACATAACAGCTAGAAGACTTACTCTGCCTAATTTCACAATTTAGAACAAGGCTATGACACTACTATTAAGAAATAGACATGTAGGCCAATAGGACACAATAGAGTCCAGAAATAAACCACATTCTGGCCAATTAAAAGTTGCCTCGGCAATTTCATGAGAAAGGGATCATCTTTTTAACAAATGACGTTGATGCCACAGGATGTTCATGTTCATGCACACCCCACTACCTACAACAGGATAAACAGGAATCCACCTGCCATGCTCTAAGGTACAGAGTAAGGTCACATGCCCATATGAGAAGTCTTTTAAATGTAACTGTTTTAAATCCACCTGCCAGTAAATTTGCAAACTCTGGTTCAAGGCAACTCAGAGGAGGCGGCAAACACCAGGGACTGGCAGATGAAGCTTAACAAAGCACTTTCTAGAGCCAGTCAATACGCTATGGAATTGGGACCTTTGTAGCCTGAAGAATGCCATGATTCTCCTGATTCTCCATAGAAAGCTCACTGCCCACAAAACCCAAGTCTTGTCCTCAGCAGAGATACCAGGTACCATCCACAGCTGAGAAGCAGGAACCTGAGAGGCTGAGATACAGTCTCTGGTGCTAGAAAGAATGAAACAAAGGAGGCACTGTGGGAAATTCAAGGGTTTCTATAGCCACTGTCATTCAAGAAGGAACAAATTATCTTTTAATCTCTTTGAAAGTAGATGGGAATGTCCAATTTTAGAAAAGTCACACTAGAGGACAAGAGAGGAGTAGCAATGACACCAGAATGAATCAATCCTTCTCCCCTGCCCAATTAAACTTTAATTAGTATCAGGGGCAGGAAATAAGCTGATATTCCAAAATCATGATATTCCATATTATGACTTTAATATACTAAAATTCCAAAACAGGTATGGTGGCAATGACACATAATTTCAGCACTCTTGAGGCTGTGCCAGGAACAGCATTAGTTTGAGGCCTGGGCTACATGGTGAATGAACCACTCTAAGAAAAACAAAACAAAAAATCTAGGGGAAAGAGAGGGTCTCAGGCTCCAGAACAGAAATCATAACATAGAAATTTACAGCTTGCCAGGAATAATGAGGACTTGGTCCTAACGGATTCGGACTCTATTTCCAGCTTCAAAGAAAGTTTGTTGGAGTTTTTTTTTTTTTTTTTTTTTTTTTTTCTTTTCTTTTCCCCCAAAACAGGCTTTCTCTGTGTAACAGTCTGGCTGGCCTCAATCTCAAGAAATCGGCATGCCTCTGCCTCCTGAGTGCTGGAACTAAAGGCATGCGCTCCACTCAAATTAGGTTTTTTAATTAATTGGTCCCTATCTCCAGTCACTACTTTAAAAAAGTCACCATCATCTGTCACCAGCTGAATTCTCTACTTCTATACTTAACCTCTCCTTAGAATCCCCTCTTTCTTTTTGGTGTTAGTGTGTGTGCATCCAAGTGCCTATGCTGTCCAATCTGCAAGGATACTTCTGTCTTGTTTCCTTAAGTGAGAACAATTAGTAGCCTATGCCGAAGAACCTATGCTGTCTCAAAACCATCAAGTCTCTAGGGACCAGATCCAGCTAAATTTGAACAAGCATCTATTCCTACAGAAAGCAATTATTCATTATGCACTGATTAAATCATTATCTTGGATGTGGCACTGAGATCTGTAGTTTCCTTTACCTCCTCCATCTAGGTATTTCTGTAGGTCACCTACGGAATCTGGGACACTGGAAATGGTTCATTATCTATATACAATCCACAAGGCTCCTGACAACATCCCTTGATGGGATGTAAATAACTCACCCGACAATGGACAGGCAGGGCTGAGTGAAGGAATCAAACCCACTTCCTCTGACATGATAAATCCCAAGCTCTAGCTCCCTACAGTAAGTTAGAAAGCAATGAATTTAATAATTTTTTAGGATTTATTTTTAGTTCTCATTGTGTGTGTGTTGGTATTCAAGAATATATGCACATCAGTGCAAGTACCCCCAGAGGTCCTTGGAGCTGGAGTTACAGGCAGTTGTGAGTGACCCAATATGGATGGTGAGAACTGAAGGCAGGTCCTTTGCACTTGCAGTGATAAGCTCTCAGCCACTGAGCCATCTCTCTAGGTCCAGTCAAAATGTATTTCTAGAAGTCACACAGAAGGTCAAACTCTGGCTTTTATGAAAGGGAAGGTCAGTATTACTACAAGTGAAGATAAGTGAAGCAGAGCACAATGCAGGATTGCACAATGAAAGAGTAAACCAAGAAACAAATACAGATCACAACAGCTAGACCCAAGAGGGTAAAGCTACAGATTACTGACTGACAAGTGAAAACAGCTGAAGCTTTAGATGGCCAGGTGACTAGCTCTTCTGAAGTTTTGATTTTTATCAGTTTCCACAAACAGCTCCTTCCTCAGGTCAACAGCAGTCCTCAAAGGATGGTTCACAGAATCTGAGGGAGCCCAGAGACTCTTTCAGAGGTTCTACAGGTCAGAACTGTTTTGTATACCAGAAATAAGAGGGCATTTGCCTTTTCTACTGTGCTGACCTTTCCACTGACGGTACAAGAAAAGCAGTGATGAGTAAAGCCACAGCCACCCTGACCCAACTCAAGACATTGGCTGCTTAGATTCTTCCACAGGATGTATATTAGCTGGCAACACACTGAAAGAATGCCAAGTTTACTTCATACTACAGCAATATATATTTTTAAAAAGTTTTAAATAGTCTATGTGACAAAACAAGAAGGATCTGAGGGTATAGCACTTGGACAGCACTTGCCCAGCAAGATGGAAAGTCTAGTTTCAAACCGCAGCCAGCACCTGGGTGATATGGTGAAAAGGAGCCTTAAGATACATGAGTGGGCGTAGTAGTACAAGTCTGTAACCCTAGCACTAGGAGTTTAAGGCTATTCTCAACCACATGAGTTTCAGGACAGCCCAAGCTACATGAGACAATACAAACCAAAACACAACATAGAACCACTTAAGCTGCATACAGATGACCATCTCTCTAAGCAAAACAATTGTGTGATTGAACTGCCAGATTTTTCTGTAGAACACCATGTTTACTTGAAAGGATGAATGACATAAGCAACAAAGTCGTTCAGACTTTGGTAACTGGCAAACACTTCTGGAAAATGAAACAGAGTAAAGCCTGTCACTTCAAGTTAAACAGCTGACAGTACTTGTTGCCAATGACAAAATCTGAGCTTCCAAGAGAAAAATCAGAATTTTGGCAAAACTATATCCACCACTTGAAGCATGACTGCTTTTCTGGAAATTGTGATGCTATTACAAATGACTTTTAATTTTACTTTATATAAATTTTTAGCATGTTTTTATTTGAGTATATGTGCACATGAGTGTCACAGTATAATGTGGAGGCCAAAGGACAACTTTCATGACTCTTCTCTCCTTCCATTATGTGGGTTCCAAGGATTGAACCCAGGTCATCACTTGGTAGCAAGTGCCTTTAGCTGATGAGCCATCTCAGTGGCCCACTTTTGGTGTCTTCAGACAAGGTCTTACGAGGTAGTACAGGTTGGTCTCAAATTTATAGTCCTCTTGCCCCAGCTTCTCAGATTCTGGGATTAATAGTCCTAATATTGCCATCATGGCTACTTTCAAATATGATTTTCTTTTTATACTGTATAAGAAAACATGACATTTGGAAGAACTGTATAACTCAATCAGTGCCTATCACATGATGTCATGGAGTCAAGAATACATTCAAACTGTTGTGGTGGTACACACCTGTGGTTATCCCACACTTATGAAAATTATGTAGTAAAATCTAGAAGAATCTGAGCTACCTAGTGAAACCTCAACTCTGGACAACCAAATAATGAAACCCTACCAACCAAAAATTGATCCTTCTTTTATACAATAACAAAGTAAAATACCCACAAACTCCTTGTGTTTCAGGCCCTTCTAACCATCTGAGGCCAAATTCTCTTCCTAACTTTTGTTGTTGTTTTATGTGTATAAGTATTTTGTCTGCATCTATGTCTGCTTACAAGGATGCAATGCCCAAAGAGTCCAGAGAAACTGTATAATCAGCAGTGAGCCTGGTTCTGTGGAAGAGCCAGTGCTCTTAACCACTAAGCCTTTCTCCTAAATTTTCTTTTTTTTTTTTTTACACATTTAAAAAATTGTTTTATTAAGTAGTTGTGTATCTATATTATTTTTTAAGCAAGCTGGAAACTTGGGGGACTTTTTTTTAATTAGAAACAGGATTGTTTTACATGACAATCCCAGTCCCCTTCTCCCTCCCGTCCTCCTCTACCACCCCCCCAACTAAAACCCTACCTATCACATATCCTTTCTTCTATTCTTCACCTGACTCAACTTTTCTGCTCCCTCATGACCTCTGCATCCTTCCTCTTCTTCCCTTCTCATTCTCGTAGGTCTCCTAAATTTTCTTAAGTCAAAAACTAACATACCAAAATAGAACTGAGTGAGGAAATAAGTATGAAAATCCAGTTATCTTTTCTTAATCTAAAAAAGAAACACCCAATTCTTTCCCAAAAACGATTTTCGGGGGCTGGAGAGATGGTTCAGAGATTAAGAGCACTGATTCCTCTTCCAGGGATCCTGAGTTCAATTCCCAGCAACCACATGGTGGCTCACAGCCATCGGTTATAAGATCTGGTACCCTCTTCTGGTGTGCAGATATACATGGAAACAGAATGTTGTATACACAGTAAATAAATAAAATCTCTAAAAAAAAAAAGATTTTCATTTAAAAACATTCATTTATATTAACCATAACATGCCAATAATGGACCTATCAATTTTTCCAAATGAAGTAAATTTCAGTTTCTATAATATGGTAAATTTGAGATATACCTCCTACATTACAAAAAAATCAACACCATGTATAGTGGAACAAGCCTGTAATTCCAGCACTTGAGAGGCAGAAGCAGGTGGAATAAAGGCAAGCCTGGTCTACATATCAAGTTCCATATGGCTAGGGGTACATAATGAGACCTGTCTCAAAAAAAAAAAACAAAGATCATCATCATGGTCTAGGGATACAAATCCGTGATAAACATAACTCCCTAGGTACAATCTCTACTATACGTGTATACACACATACACACATACACACATACACACACACACACACACACACACACACACACACACACACACACTATGTGAAGGTCAGAAAATTCAAAGAGCTTTCTGAAATGTGTAAGAAATCAAAATGCAAAAAAAAGCCTGTCCAGGACATCCAGGCTTCTAAAGGACAAGGTTCTTTGTATTTCAGGGCCCAAGAGAAATTAGCATTGTCAGTTCCCAGGTCTCACAGAAAAGGTGAAAAGTTCAGGGTGGTGGAGATTAAAAAAAAAACAAAACATCTTTCTCTGTACTTCACTGGCAGATCAGAGCATCTGATCCCAAACTAAAATCCAGGGAGCTAATGATCAAACTATTCCAAGGCCATAGAGTCTGGTGGGGAAATTAAACCCAACTCCAGATCCTAAGTATGGAATACATCCTGTAACTTTCCTAATAGTGATGGGTTTCCATCCACACATATCCATGGTTTTCCACACTTGTCTTCCTTTCCCATGCTCACCTTGCTTGGCACACAGTAAACACAGTAGGGACACTGCAATCTTCATTGCCACTCTCCCAAGCAACCCTCTTTAATTCCCCAACTACAGCCAGCTCCTACACTCCTGAAGAGCTCTAGACCTACAAAATGGCTTCCTGGGCCCTTCTTGGATGTGTTGTGAACGAATCTGCTCCCAGTGTAACTCTAATCTTGCCCTTCACAGCTGTGGCTCTTAGTAGCTCTTAACAGTTTTCTGACCCATGTGGTCACTAAAGTTGGAAACCTTGATCACTCCACTCTAATCCTTGCCCAACTTTCTGCATCATTCTGCCACCAGATCGTCCATTCTGCCAGATTTAGTATCTTTCTAAACTGCATTCCCACAGTACCAACCAGAAAAATCTTCACTATCTCAGAACTGTTACTTTCTCACTGGCTCCTTATGAGAGACCAGGAGCTAGACAGACTCCTTGGTAGGCAGAAAGATGGCCAATTTCTAAGATGGCAGCTTCTTCAACTTCCAGCCTTGAGGGAAAAAAAAGCTGCCATGGCCCCTGCTGACAGACTGGCTCAACAAGTTGGCAGGCCTGATTTGGACATGTCACACAACTGTTGTGGACTAACCAACCATCCTGTCTTCAACTGACCAATCCTAAAATAGGGATGACTCTTCAGGGGCTTTAAAATCAAGGAGACTGAATTTTTTACTCTGTTTTGCAGAGTTTTTTTTCGATGTGTGTGTGTGCATGCTTCCTCACCCCGATAAACAACTTCCTTTAACTGACAATCTTTTTTTGGTGCTTGAGATTCCTATGCTTCTACCTGTTTCACTTCAGATTTTTCCTGCCTTTTAATTCTTTACCTGGGAGAGAAAACGAACGATCCCTAAACTATATCATTTCTAGACTGTATCACTTAGCTCTAGTCTGAAATCCTTAGTCAACCTACCCACCAGCCTTCTGTACTCTTAGACACAAACATAATGTTATTTTCCTTTTTATTTTTACATAGAATATACTTATGATTTTGTTTGTTTGTTTGTTTGTTTTTCAAGACAGGGTTTCTCTGTGTAGCTTTGTACACCGGGCTGGCCTCGAACTCACAGAGATCCCCCTGCCTCTGCCTCCCAAGTGCTAGGACTAAAGGTGTGCACCACCACCACCCAGCAGAAAATACTTATGATTTTACTCGTTTCTTCCCATAAGCATTTTTTAAATTGTGTATTCCAAGCTAGACCCAGTAACTCACACCCAAAATTACAACACTAGAGTTCAAGATCACCCTGAACTATATATACAGTGAATTCAAGGCCAGTCTGGGCTATTTAGAAAAAGAAAAAGAAAAAGAAAAAAAAAAAAAAAAAAAAAAAAGAAATCACAGCCAGGTGGTGGTGGTACACGCCTTTAATCTTAGCACTTCAGAGGCAGAGGCAGGTGGATCTCCTGATTCAAGGCTAGCCTGGTCTACAAAGCAAGTTCCAAGATAGCCAGGGCTACAGAGAAACTCTGTCTTGAAAAAAAAAAAAAAACCCCAATGGGTAGGGAGAGGGAGACAGGAGAAAGAGGAAGGGAGAAGAAGAGGGGGGAGGAGAACATGAGGGATCAGGAAGATTGAGTGGGGAGAGGAATAGAGGAGAGAAAGAAAAGAGACATCAATAGAGGGAGACACTATAGGTTTAAAGAGAAATCTGGCACCAGGGAATTGTACAGAGATCCACAAGGATGACCCCAACTAGGAACCTAAGCAATAGTGGAGAGTCTACCTTAAATGGTCCCCTATAATGAGAATGATGACTACTTTAAATGCCATCCTAGAGCCTCCATCCAGTAGCTGATGAGGGCAGAGGCAGGGATCCACAACCAAGCACTGAGCCAAACCTGGAATCCAGTTTCAGAGAGGGAGGAATTACAAACAAAGGGGTCAAGACCATGCTGGGGAAACCCAGAAAATACCTGACCTGAACAAGTAGGAACTCATGGACCCCAGTCTGACAGCTGGGGAACCAACATAGGACCAAACCAGGCCCTCTGAACATGGGAGTCAGCTAGCAGCACTGGGCAGTCTATGGGGCCTTTGGGAGTGGAACCAGGATGTATCCTTAATGCACGAACGAACTTCAGGAGCCCGTTTCCCACGGAGGGATACTCTCTTAGCCTAAATACACAGGAGAGGGTCTAGGTCCTGCCCCAAATGACTTGACAGATTTTTTTTTGATGATCCCTCATAGAAGGCCTCACCGTTCCTGGGGAGTGGATGGGGGATGAAATGGGGGGAGGGGGGTAGGAGAGGATGGGAGGGAGAGGGAACTGGGATTTATATGTAAAATGAGATTGTTTCTAATTTAAGTAAATTTAAAAAAAAAGAAAAGAAAAAACGGATGGCTGAAAGGATAAAATAAGAAAGAAAAGGTCTAGTCACATTTAACTGCTGTATTCTTCTGAATTCAGAATACCCACAAAAAGAACAATGAGCCCTGCCATCAGTGTGTACTAGGAAAAGACAGGAAGGAATTTATGGTTTAGAAGGTAGCTTAACCAACATCTCCAGAGTATTCCTAGTTTGGCATTTAAGGAGTTTTTTTTTCTTTCTCATACAAATTTGCAATATGTGAAAGATACATCCCTCCCATTCCTTTTAGGACTTTCTTAGAAACTGCAAGTCAGGAAATGGATTCACTTAAGTTTATATGTAAAGTCTCGGGCCCTAAAAACCCCAGCTCAAAAACCACCACTCTGGAGGATACAGCTCTAATCTAGCAAGACACCCCAAACCATTTGTGACCCCTACTGACGTTCCTCGGGCCATCTGTCACAGAATGGCCCCCAACAAACACAACTCTGGGCTGTTCTTTTCAGGCCTTACTGTATCCTTTCTAAAGCTACTTTGTAACTTGAATGTCTTCCCACCTCTTCATTGCCACAGAACATTCGATAACTTCTAAGGCCAGGCTTAGAGTCCAATCAGTAAGTAACCAGTAATGTTCCCGGCAACAAAGGGGAAAGTTTTATGCAAATAATCCTGGTACTTAATTGCAACAAAAGAAAGCATGGAATCAGAAGGTATCTTCTCTCAAAGGGTCCTCCAGATTACTGCAGATTGGCCAAATAAACAGGCGCTGAAATTAAGTAAGAGATTTGGAATATCCAACATAACTCCCTAACGAATGGGTTTCAAATAAGGATTAAGATTCAGAACTGGTAAAGACTGGAGGTGGGGTGACGTACTTCTCCAAACAAGTCTCGGTTAAACGCTCCATTTCTATCACAGCACATACCACAGTATGGCAAATACTTACTTGATTAAAAATTCCCCGTTTCGTAAACTCCTGAAAACATGTTTGTCTTGCTCGACAATGTACCCTCCCTAGGAAAATTTCCTAGTGGCTTTGCTCATTACCTATTTGTCGATGTTTATAAAAACTGTTTGTAAATGATTAAATGAAGAAATGGCTGGATAAATGAGTAAATTACATAGGATCACAGCTCCTGCTTGGACTCTAGGGAAATGTTTATGGAAGTAACTCTCAAAGTGGGGTCGAGGAAAAGCAGGCCTTGAGAAGAGCCTGGGCTCCAAACCCAAGCCAGAATTTAAACAGCAGCGCGGCGGGAAAGAGGACGCTGGAGCCAGGACCAAGTAGGCTGCGGGGCTCGGGCCGCCCGAGAAGCCAACTAAGTTCTCCCCGCGTGGCGGCTGACGAAGAGGGCTCGGGAGCGGGCCGGGGAGGAGGCCGCGGTCCCGGCCTCACTGGAGAATGACGAAGTGGCGAACCGGAAGCGGGGCTAGGGGCCGTGCCAAAGGCCGGGGCCGAGGCAAGAGGGAGCGGTCGGCCTGGGTCGGGGTCCAGCTCCGCGGCCACACTCACCTAGGGTACCCTGCTTCACCTCGGCTAGGCTCCGGCTCCGCGCTGCTTCCTCGCTGCGCCTGCTGGGCGAGCGGGCGACCTCAGGTGTCCCTAGCAACCACGCTCCGCCACGCGACCCGCGGTCAGCCACCGACGCCCCCAGCCGTCTGCCGGGCACTGCGCGCGCCCCTAGCGGGCAGACCTTAGGACAGGAAGGGGAGGGCGGGGGCGGGCACCAGGCAGGCGCGCCGAATCCGAGCGCTTTTGCTGCCTAGAGAATGGGGGACGGGGCAGAGGTGGGGTGGGGGAGGTTTTTTAAAAAGAAGTGCAAGGGATTTGCGCATGCGCAGGCACTCTGGAACTCTGCGAGCGGAATTCTGGGAGCTGTAGTCCTTCATTTAAAGGCTCCGTTCTGGGAATACGCGACTCAATTCATTCTACTTAACTACTATGGACTCTCTTTGACCATGCGGCGCCCAGACTCTATTAAAGAATTTCCATTAAAATTAAATGAGTTGAAGACAGATAAGAAGAGATAGCACAAGCCACTTTGACTTCACCTTTCTCTAAATTCAACCATGTAGAGGGACTAAGCGGGACCAAACTACAACTACCTGTTCTATGGGATTCCAGTAAGAACTTTAAGAATGTGTGAGTCCCTTCATTATCTCGCCACACAACAGATCTGCCGCCTGTTTCAGATGTCGCTGGACCTATTGAATTTTGAGAACTACAGAGAGTTGGAGGGCAAAAGGATCTTTCTCAGGCAGCAAGCTACAGAAATTTAGAGAATAATCAACAAGACTAACCTGATTGAAAACAATTCAGACCACAGCAAGGATGCTCAACAAAATATGTAGACAACGATCACTGGTAATGTTAAACTATTAAAGGATTACTTACCAGAAAATCTAGGGCCATCGTCCGGTTTGTCTCCAGATGTGATTTGTATTACACAGCAGTACTTATGAAGTACAGGGTATTTTATAAAACGTTAAATTTTAACAGAATTTTAAAAACTGAATCTGAATCTAATCAAGCATTGGCTCTAACTTCCAGTATACAGGATATGAAGGAAAACAATTAAATGTTGTCAAATAAATACAGAATTTGAACCAATATGCAGTGTGAATGAACTTTCTTCAACAAAGTGGAAGAGCTGGAGCTAAAGAAAACAAAAAACCTCGTGGTTAAGAGCACACCCATGTTGTATGGTGCACAACTGCTGTGACTCCAACTCCATGCGATCTGACTCCCTCCTCTGACAGCTGAGGGCACCTGCAACCACTTGGACATAACCACCTTGCCCCCTCCCACACACACACACACAGAGGAAGAGAGAGGGAGAGAGATTTTTGGTTTTGAGACAGGATTTCTCTGTGGATTTGGAGCCTGTCCTGGAACTCACAGAGATCCCCTTGTCTTTTGCCTCCTGAGTCCTGGAATTAAAGGCATGTGCCACCACTGCCAGGCTAAATATCTTTTAAGAAAGGAGAGAGTGTTTTAGATGATAATATGTAAGAGATCAGGTCAGCTAGATGTCTCAGCAGATGAAGGTGCTTCCCAGCAACCCTGAAGATCTAAGTTCAAGCTTTAGGACACATGATGGAAAAAGAGAACAAAATTCATAATGTTGTCCTCACGACTGAGATATTTTTAGTCAATTCTTATAAAAGCCACAGAAAACTAAACCAAGTATTTTGACATTTTGGTGAATTAGGAAATATTCTTGTTTTCTAGGAAGCATAGAAGTTCTGAGGGTATCAATGGCATAATGCTAGAGGTTTGCTTTTGTTTTAAAATACTGCAGGAAGGGTAGGGAAGGTGAATCAGTCAGTAAAGTGTTTGTTGAACAAATAATGAAAAACTAAGTTCAGGCCAGGCTTGGTGCTGCACAGCCATAATCCCAGCACTTGGGAGGCAGAAGCAGGTGGATCACTATGAGTCCTAGGCCAACCTGGTCTACAGAGTGAGTTCCAGGACTGTCAAGGCATTACAGAGAGATCCTGTCTCGCTGCCCCCTCCAACAGAAAAAAGGAAAACAAAGTTCATATCCCCAGCACCCATATAAAGGGCTGGGCTCAGTTGTGCAGGCCTGTAATCCCAGTGCTTGAAAAGACACGAGAGGATCTTCAACTTCCTGGCAAGTCCATCTAGCTTATTGGTGAGCTCCAAGTTCAGTGACAGGCCACATCTCAAAAAAATAAGATTGTGGGGCTGGAAATATGGCTCAAAGGTTAAGAACACTGGCTGCTCTTCCAGAGGTCATTTTTTAAGAGCACTGGATGCAATAGAGATCCTGAGTTCAGTTCCCAGTAACTACATGGTGGCTCACAACCATCTATAATGAGATCTGGTGCCCTCTTCAGGCATAAAAACAAAAAAATTGTGCTGGGCCTCACTCAAGAGACAGAAACAGGTGAATCTCTGGGAGTTCAAGGTGAGCCTGGTCTATAAAGCGAGTTCCAGGACAGGAACTGTTACACAGTAAAACCCTATCTCAACTCCCCTCAAAATTTTTAAGATTGAGCGTGATTGAGGAAGCCACTCCACATAAACTTCCTCTGTATATAAACATGTACATGCCAAAATTGATCAAAGACCTCAACATAAACCCAGCCACACTAACCCTATTAGAAGACAAAGTGGGAAATACCCTTGAATTAATTGGTACAGGAGACTACTTCCTGAACATTACACCAGTAGTACAGACACTGAGATCAACAATTGATAAATGGGACCTCCTGAAACTGAGAAGCTTCTGTAAGGCAAAGGACACAGTCAGCAAGACAAAACAGCAGCCCACAGACTGGGAAAAGATATTCACCAACCCGACATCTGACAGAGGGCTGATCGCCAAAATATGCAAAGAACTCAAGAATCTAGTCTCCAAAACACCAAACAATCCAATTAAAAAGTGGGGTACAGAACTAAATAGACAATTATCAATAGAGGGATCTAAAATGGCTGAAAGACACATAAGAAAGTATTCAACATCCTTAGCCATCAGGGAAATGCAAATCAAAACAACTCTGAGATACCATCTTTTTGTTTTGTTTTGTTTTTGTTTTTTTGTTTTGTTTTGTTTTTCGAGACAGGGTTTCTCTGTGTAGCTTTGGAGCCTATCCTGGCACTTGCTCTGGAGACCAGGCTGGCCTCGAACTCACAGAGATCCGCCTGCCTCTGCTTCCTGAATGCTGGGATTAAAGGATTTCGCCACCAATGCCCAGCCCTGAGATACCATCTTACTCCTGTCAGAATGGCCAAAATCAAAAACACCAATGACAGTTTATGCTGGAGAGGATGTGGAGAAAGGGGAACACTCCTCCACTGCTGGTGGGAGTGCCAACTTGTACAGCCACTTTGGAAATCAGTATGGTGACTCCTCAAGAAAATGGGAATCTTGTCTACAACAAGATCCAACAATTCCATTCTTAGGCATATACCCAAAAGAAGCACATTCATACGACAAGGGCATCTGTTCAACGATATTCATAGCAGCACTATTTGTAACAGCCAGAACCTGGAAGCAACCTAGATGCCCCTCAGCTGAAGAATGGATAGAGAAAATCTGGTACATTTACACAATGGAGTACTACTCAGAGGAAAAAACAATGGAATCTTGAAATTTGCAGGAAAATGGATGGAACTCGAAGAAACCATTCTGAGCGAGGTAACCCAATCACAAAAAGACAAACATGATATGTACTCACTCATATGTGGATTTTAGACATAGAGTAAAGGATTACCAGCCTACAATCCACACTGCCAGAGAAACTAGTAAACAAGGAGGACCCTAAGAGAGACATACATGGTCCCCTGGAGAAGGGGAAAGGGTCAAGATCCCCTGAGCAAATTGGGAGCATGGGAAGAGGGGGAGGGAGCTACGAGAATGAGAAGGGAAGAAGAGGAAGGATGCAGAGGTCATGAGGGAGCAGAAAGGTTGAGTCGGGAAGAATAGAAAAAAGGGTATGTGATAGGTAGGGTTTTAGTTGAGAGGTGGTAGGGGAGGACGGGAGGGAGAAGGGAACTGGGATTGTCATGTAAATCAATCTTGTTTCTAATTCAAATAAAAAAAATCTGAAAAAAAGCATGCACATGCATAAAATGTAAATAACCAAATAAAATGCTATAATAAGGTCAAGGGATATAGCTCAGTGGTAGAATACTTACCTAGAGAGTATGCACAAGGTTGTAGATTCAGTTCCCATCACAAAAACCAAACAGTTGGGCATGGTAGAAAACACTTTTAATCCCAGCATTCCAGAGGCAGAGATAGGTGGTCTCTGCCAGTTCAAGGTCAGCTTGGTGGAAACAGAAAATTCCAGGCCAGCCAGAACTACATAGTAAGACTCTGTCTCAATAAGTAAGTTAATACATAAATAACCAAAGCAATGACAGTAAGAAACCCCAACACCTACAGAAAACACACCTTAGTAGAAAGTACAATTATAATTATCATCCATGCCTGTCTGTCTGTCTCTGTCTGTCTGTCTCTCTCTCTCTCTCTCTCTCTCTCTCTCTCTCTCTCTCTCTCTCTCGGTTAGCCCTGGCTATCCTGGAACTCACTCTGTAGACCAGGCTGGCCTTGAACTCAGAGATCCACCTGACTCTGCCTCCCAAATGCTGGGATTAAAGGTATTGGCCACTACGGCATGCCACCACCACCCACCACCCAACCCAGCCAGATCTTAGTTTGTAATACATTTTTCCATGAAAGAGAACCAAACATCTTTAGGAAAGAAGTTGATTCTAGGCTCAAGCAGAAAATAAATGGCCTGGAGCCTCTTGTCATCATCAGCGAAAGAAGCCTTGCATGCAGCCACACGCGCACCCCCCCACACACACACACACAGTGGTAGGAAAGAAGTGTGTCACTGGAATTAATTGAAAGAGCTCCCAAAAGACAGGCTGAAACCAATTAGGAACAAAGTAAAGAAATACTTTTTCCTAACCCAAATAGCCATGTGTCTGTCCTTGGAATCATTTGGTACCTTAGCCAACAGGACAAATCTGAAGAGAAGGAATCTAAGTATGTGGACACTCTATCCTGAAGGAGGGAGGGTAGTAACCCTCTCCTTAATTATGGGTTATGCCTATGTGGGGCAAAAAGAGTTGTTTTACAGTGGAGAAATCCTACAAACAGAATAAGATGTGGTGCCATATGCCTATAATCTCAACATATGGAATAACGGTCTAAGGCTAGCCTGGGCTGCATGGTGAGGTCCATGCTGGCCAGAGCCACAGATGAGACCATGTCTTAAAAATAAAATCATACCGAACATTTCACTGGTTGACCAAGATCAGCACCAAGACATGAATCATGTTCGTAAAATGCACTTTGGATATGGTTCGATAAAACTACACTGTAAATTGGGCATGTGGGTTTACTGTCATATATGATGCTAGCTTCTGGTTTGTGCCTGTGCATTTTTATGTGAGCATGAAAGTAAACATCAGTGACAAAGTTAGAAAGGGCGTGCGATGGATCTTGGTTGTCAACTTGACTGGAATCAGGAATCAACTAAAGCCCCTGTGTAGTCCTGTGAGGGACTTTTTGAATCACCCTCCTGAATAGAGGCAGCTCAGATAAAAAGCTACTTGAGGAGGAAATGTCCCATCCTGCCCCCTCCCCCGGCTTGTCTTCACTGCTGCTGGAAAATTCATGCATCACTGATATTAAAACCAGCTTCTTCGGGCTTCAAATGTACACTGAAGACCAGCAGCTCTCCAGAAATATAGATTCTAGATCTTCAACACCAGATTGAGACTGCTGAGATATTCAGCCTTGTGACTGAATTACTACAGGATTTCAGGTTCTCTAGTGTGAGGCAGCCATTGTTAAACTACTCAGACCATATTGTGTAAGCCAATGTAATAAGTCCTGTTCCTTTATAATGGGTTCTCAACCTCCCCAGTGCTGCAACTTTTAATTCAGTTCCTCATATTGTGATGACCCCAACCATAAAATCATTTTTGTTGCTACTTCATAGCTGTGATTTTGCTACTGTTATGAATCATAATGTAAATATCTGATATGCAGGGTATCTGATACGTGATTCCTGTGAAAGAATCATTTTGACCCCCCACAAAGAGGTCAAGACTCACAGGTTGAGAACTTAGAGAATGCTGACTGCTCCAGGAACCACCAAAGAGCAAAAAGAGGTCTTAAAGGCAGGGCGAGAAGGGTAATAAATGGTACACACGAGACATGAAAGCAGAAAGGAAACTACTGGGGATGGAAGGATACAGGGGGTGGGAGAGGAGAAAGAAACCAGAACAAGGTATGAAAATGCCATCATGCAACCGGCTGCTCTATATGATAATTAAATATACAAATTTAAGTCAGGCAAAAAGGCACACACCTGTTCAGGAAACTGAGGCCACAAGATGCTTAAGTCCAGGTGTTTGAGCCCCATATTAAAAAAAAAAAAATAACACTCAGGCTGGAGATATGGCTCATCGGTCACAAACCTCTCTTGCACAGTACTCAGACAGCTCACAACTGCCTGTAACTCCAGCCCAGACTTACAGCCCAGATGCCCATTTCTGGCCTCTTTAGGAACACACATGAACATACCCATACACAGACACATGCATAATTAAAAATTGTAAAATCTTTTTAAAACACTTTGTTTCCTTTTTTAAAAAAATAACACTTTATTTTCCTTTATAGTTGTTTTGAGATGGGGTTTCTCTGTGTAGCCCTGCTGTCCTAGAACTCCCTCTATAGACAGGCTAGCTTGCAAACTCAGGATTAAAGGCCTGTGCACCACCATACCCAGATAACACTTTCTCTTTTTTAAAGTAAGTTTTTAAAATTTATCTATTTTTATTTTATGTGCACTGATGTTTTGCCATGGGTGTTGGGTTCCCTGATACTGAAATTACAGATAGTTGTGAGCTACTGTGTGGGTGCTGGGAATTGAATCTGGGTCCTTTGAAAGAGCAGTCAGTGCTCTTAACCACTGAGCCATCTTTCCAGCCCACACTTTCCTTTCTTAATTCTGGTAATCTTCCTCCCCAAATTCTAAAACTCTAATCTACCCACTGGAAAAAAAAAAGTGAGATAAACTACATAGAGAGGTGTGCTGAAAAATACATCACCACTATACCCCAGAACCATTAAAAACAAGGAAAGTCAGAGAAACTGTTTCATCCAAGAGGAGCCTAAAGTAACAGCTAAATGTAACATGCATTGTATCCTAGAACAAAAATGAAAGGAAATAAAAGGACATACATCAGATAAAATAATAAGGGCTGGAAAGATGGCTCAGCATTTAAGAGCACTAGCTGCTCTTCCAGAAGACCTGAGTCCAATTGTCAATGACTACATCAGATCTCTTGTAGGATCTGATGCCTCTTCTGGCATAAAGGCATACATGCCGATAGAGCACTCATACATTAAATAAATAAATAAGAGGGAGAATGGGAGGAAAGGAAGAAGGGGAAACTGTGGTCAGGATTAAAATAAATGAAAAAATCAATTAATAAAAAAATTTTGAAATGAATCTTTTAAAAGATACATTAAAATTAAAATAAATTAAATTAAAATAAAATAAAAATGAATTAAAAATAAAAAAATTTAAAAATTTTTTAAAAAAATATTATTTTTTTTAAAAAGGACAGGTGTGGTGGTGCACGCCTTTATTCCCAGTGCTCATGAGGCAGAGGCAGGTGGCTCTCTGTGAGTTTGAGTCAGCCTTGTCTACAGAGTGAGTTCCAGGGCTGTTACACAGAGAAACCTCGGCTGAGCGTTGGTGGCGTACGCCTTTAATCCCAGCACTTGGGAGGCAGAGGCAGGTGGATCTCTGTGAATTCGAGGCCAGCCTGGTCTCCAGAGTGAGTGCCAGGATAGGTTCCAAAGCTACACAGAGAAACCCTCTCTTGAGAAAAAAAGAAAAAAAAAGACTCAGAGAAACCTCATCCCTAAAAACAAAAGCAAAGAAAAGCTAATAATACTTTGTTAATTATAAACAAAATATCATAATATGTAATTTCCAATATCCTAAATAATAGAGGAAATAGGGACAGAGTATAAATTCCTACCCACCCAATTTTTCTATCAATTGAAATCTATTCTAAAAATAAAGTATACATTTTAAAAATATACATCAATTGAAATCTGCCTAGACTATATTATCCCAGTGATCAGAAGCAACTTCATCAATAATGACAAAGAGCAAGCAGTTGGAGCTGACCCAGAATTTTCAGTGCTTTCAGTCTCAGTTAAGTTCCCCCCCCCCAGTGGGTATTGGTTCATGCAGACACCCATAACTTGTCAAAATGATGAGAGTAAGTGACTGCTGAGTACAAAGCCATGGGGTAGGATATCTGCATTAACTGCATCCCTGTTGAAGGTGCAGGGAACTTTGCAAAAGACAGGGTAGGGAAGATATACAAGCTGTGCAGAGTGGTGTGTGCCTGTAATACCAGGACCTAGGACCCAGGCAGGGAACACAGATCTCTCTGTGCTAAGGGTTTAGTATGCCATTCTCTCTAGTTTTGTGGTTGAAAACTTTAAATTTCTTTCCACTCTTAAACAAAGTTAAAACATTCACACAGACAAAACCAACACTGGCCCAGATCCTTCAGCCTTTGAGGCATTCTCCAAATTCCACATTCTCAGACCATTTACTCTAAACTCTTAGCACTTTGTCAGCACTTCATGCAACAGTTGCTGGATAAAAAAGCTGTTGATATATTGCTAACCTTTTACAGTGTATGCTCCCAAAGGCAAGGGGCCCATTTTTTACTGTTTCCTTACACTCAATTATTGTTTTATGTGATAGCTTCCATCAAATTTTTATACAGCAGGTAAGATACTTCAAGCTATTATTTGATGAACTGTATGAATAGGGGAATATTTCATTAGTTCCTCTGTTTACCTTTTAGGGAAAAATAGGCTTCAAAATACAATATTTGTCATCTAATTGAGTTGTTGGCCAAAGAGGCCCATTGAGAGTGCCCCCAAACAACCCAGACTGTTGCTAAGACTATAGATTGATTGCTCTGTGCAAACTGACAGCAAGGCCCCATTGCTGAAGACAACACCTATACAACTCTTTGAACATGGAGATACGGAGCTGGTGCCTACATAGAGCCTTCACCCCTATGTTCCAACATCTTTGTTTCAGGAAAATACTCTGCACACTATCAAAAGAGAAATATAAACCCCAAGCTTGTCCCAAACCCTCTATCCACAAAGGTGTACAACCTGCAAGACATGCTAGGGCAACCGTGGCACAAAGCTTGTGGGAGTAACCAACCAATAACTGATCTGACTTAAGGTCCACTCCTTGAGAAGGAACCCATGCCCGACACTGCTTTGGGTGACCAAGAACCTGAGACTACATAGCCCAGGGACGTAGGGCAAAAAAATAATACTGATCTAAAAAGGGCAAGAAAAAATACATTATGACTCATATTTACTTTCTTCTGTACTGATAGATCAGAGTCTTGTTCAACCATCAGCAGAGATGATTCCTCCTGCAGCAGATGGGAACAAATACAGAGACCCATAGCCAGACATTATGCAGAGAGTGAGACACCTTGGAACACTCAGCCCTAAATAGGATGTCATCATCAAATCCCTGCTCTAAGAGTTCAGGGAACCCTGCAAGAGAGGAGATGGAAAGAGTGTGAGAACCAGAGTGGATGATGGAGGGCACCAAGAAAGCAAGGCCCTCTATATCAACATGAGCAAAGCTCATGTGAACTCACAGAGACTGAAGCAGCATGGACAGGGCCTGCACCAGGTCCTCTGCACTTGCATCATGGCTTCCAGTTGAGTGCTTTCATGGGACTCCTGAGTATGCAGAAAGGTAGGTCTCTGATTCTTGCACCTTTCCTTTACATTGATGTAAAAGTTTTTATTTTATCTTATATTTTATTTTGCTATATTTTTTAAATGAATGCATGTAATCCTAGACACTGGGGTAAAGGTTAACAATGGAGTGGTCATTTATACTTGCTGGGACAAGGAAAATCAGTTTTCTCTTGACACTGGCTATATCAACAACTCTAGGAGGGTCTAATGTTCAGGAGCAGTTGGTGAACCAACAAAAAATGGACTTCACAGTTTTTTGTGTACACTTTTATTTGATTACAGTTTGATGGGTTTTTTTTGTTTCTTTTGTAGTGATTATCTTATTTTCTAGGTTTTGAGTGTTTTGTTGCTGTAATGGGTTGTTTTGTTTTGTTTTGTTTGCTTGTTGGTTTGTTTTGAGAAAGAACTTAAAGTCAGGTGGGTAGGGAGGAGGTGAGGATCTGGAAAAACTTGGGGGAGGGGAATGATATGGTCAAAATATATTTACATTTAAAAACTGTTTTTAATAATAATAATAATAGCAATATTTGTGGGCTGGTTATATGGTTCACTTGGTAGTGCTTGCCTGCCTAGCATGCATGAAGCCCTGGATTTTATCCTGTACCAAATATTATGTAGTAGCTCTGTAATTATGCATGTAACAGGTATGTCTGTAATCCCAGCACTTAAGAGGTGGAAGCAGGAGGATCAAGAAGTTCAAGGTCATCCTCAGCTTACATATAGGGGCTGGAAGGATGGTTCAGAGGTTAACACAAACACGAGTTTGTTTCCCACAATCGACATGGTAGTTCACAACTGCCTACAACTCCAGTTCCAGGGGATATAACCTCTGCAGACACCAGCATACATGAGGTGCATATAAATTCTTCCAAGGAAACACAAAAACCATAAAATAAGTAACATACATCTTTAAAAAAAATAATACTACACTGTGTGGTGGTGGTACATACCTTTAATCCCAGCACTTGGGAGGCAGAGGCAGGTGGATCTCTGAATTTGGCTTGGTCTACATAGTGAGCTCCAAGACAGCCAAGGTTACACAGAGAAACCTGTCTCAAAAAACAAACAAGCAAAATAAACAAGCAAAACAAAAAATAGCAATACTATATTTGCCCACTCAGAGAGGTCAGAGAAACACAAAGCCTAGGCCCTGATCTAGACATAGACACTTCAGTCTGAGCAATGAAATTTTCAGAGGTATTTCTAAACACATCATCTACCTAGATTAAATGGCCAATATCCAAGATTCAATAACTAGTATATTTCCATATTTAAAAAATGAGAGGTTTAGCTGGTCAGAGGTGGTGCACACATTTAATTCCAGCACTCAGGAGGCAGAAGCAGGCAGATCTCTGTGAGTTTGAGGCCAGCCTGGTCTACAAAGATACACAGAGAAACCCTGTCTCAGAAAAAAAAAAAAAAAGATAGCTCAGTTGGTAAAGTGTTTACTGCATAAGCATGAAGAAAGACCTGAGTTCAATTTCCAGCACCTACATAAAAGCCAGTGTGCAATGGCATGTGCTTGTGCTTGTAATAGCAGCACCAGAGAGAGGCTGAGACAGGAAGATCTCTGAGGCTTGCTGGCTAGCGAGCTTAGCCTAGTTAGTGAGCCCCAGTCCTAGAGAGAGACTTTCTATGGAAAAAAAAGAAAGAAAATATAGGGTTGGGGAGATGGCTCAATGGATAAAGTGCTTGTTGTGCAAGCATGAGGACCTGAGTTTGGATCTGCACACCGCACATATATAAGCTATGTGTGACTGTGCACATCGGTAATCCCAGCACTCCCAAAATGGGGACAGGCAGATCCAGGAGCTGGCTGGCCAGCCAGCCTAGCAGAAATATGGAAAGCTCTAGGCTCAATCAGAGAGAGAGAGAGACCCTGTCTCAAAAAAAATAAGGTAAAGAAGCAATTGTGGGAGATATCTCAATGTCAACCTCTATCCAGCCTCTTTACAGATTCATCTGGATGAGTGTACTCACATACACGCACACACATACATACAACATACACAAATAAGAAAATATGGACAAGTGCAGTATTGATCCCAGTTCTTGGGAGATAGAACCAGGAAGATGTGAGTTCAAGTCCAGCTGTGGCTATATACTGAGTCTGAGCTAATATGAGACCCTCTCTCCCAAAGAGAGCGGGGCATGAATGTGCGTGTCACATATATGTATATACATACACACACACACACACACACACACACACACACACACACATATTACTAGAAGAGAATAAATGACATTCTAATACATATTAACAAGTCTAATTGTGGGAAACTGCTGGTCAACTAAATACTTTAATAAAGTTGTATAAAATGTATCAGAAACTATTTTATACTGAGTATGTGTGTGAGTACGTGTGCCGATGTTTATGCATCACCGTGCCTGGTGTTTACATGGCTCTGGCAATCAAACTCTCAACCTTATGTTTGCACAGTAAGTACTTTTCACACCAAGCTGTCTCTCTAGCCCCTACTGAGTTGTAAGATAGCTCATCCAATGTTCTGTTTATATCTCCATTTGAACAAACTGTGAATAAAGACTACTGATATAAGATGAAGTAGTTAATTTTAAACTATTACTATTAATTTTGTCATTTGGCACAGTACTGGAATTTTTTTCAATGCAAACAGTCCTGATGTTATACACACACCAAGTACTTATTTGAGATTTGTTTTAAAATGTCTAAACAACAAAAGGACATTGTAACGATAAGTCTTTCCGCCAAGCCCCAAGCCCCTGCCACCATGTGGGCACCCAAAATAACACATAGAGTCTTATATTAATTACAATGCTGCTGGCCAATGACTAGGATTTCTTATCTGCTATCTCTGTCTTAAGTATCAACCATAATTATTAATCTATATATTTTATAAAGACGTATGTGATCGAGGACACTGGTGGCATGCATCCTCTCTTGTCGGGCTCACATGACGGCTCCCAGAGAAGAGAGAAGGATGAAGAGAGTGATTTCCTGCTTGTCCCTGCTTATATTCTGAATCTGCCTGCTATGTCACTTCCTGCCTGGATCACAAGACTTCTCTTTACTACATTTCCCAGAATCCTCCTTCTCTCCTAGTCCTGCCTATCTTGCTTCGCTATTGGCCAAGATTGCTTTATTTATCAACCAATAAGACAAACATATACACAGAAGGACCTCCCCCATCAGAACATGGTATCTGTTCACGTGGCAATGATGTTCATTAACCTACTATTGTATTATGTGCCTGCATGCCTGTGTGTGTGTGTGTGTGTGTGTGTGTGTGTGTGTGTGTGTGTGTGTGTGTGTTTGAGACAGCTTTGGTTCAGTGAGACCCCTTCTCGAAAATAAAGTAGAAATCAATAGATACCTAATGTTGACCCCTATCCCCCACATGTCATGAGCACCACCCTCCAAAATTGGTCTTGTTTTGAACTTACAGTTCTGACTTTCCTTCCTGAGAGATGGGATTATAGAAATGTATCACCCCTACCCTCTACATTTTCCAACCAAAATAACTTAATGTATCTAAAGCTGAATCTTCCCACCCATTACCATTCCACAGATGTTTTCCTCCTTTTAGTCACTAGAAATTTCACCTTTCCAATTACTCAGGCCAAAACCTTGAGGATATCCTTGTCTGTTTAATCTTTGGTCACCTTCCCACATCCTATCAGCCAAGAAATTCAGTTCACCTTATGTTCAAACTTTATGAAAAATGGGACTACTTTATCAATTCATTGCCATACCCAGTTCAAGATGCCATTCTCAGCTTAGCATGGTGTTGAGTGCATTTAATCCCAGCACTTGGGAGGCAAGTGAGTTCCAAGCCAGGCAAAGGAACATAACAAGAGTTTGTCTCAAAAGAATATAATAAAAAGATGCCATTGTCTATCATCTGGGCTATTTCCTAATCGTTCACCCTGCCTCCCACCCTCTTTAACTCTCCACATGTCATTCAAACCACCAGAACAAAATGACCGTGTGTGCATGCATGCGTGTGTGTGTGTGTGTGTGTGTGTGTGTGTGTGTGTGTGTGTGTGTGTGTGAGAGAGAGAGAGAGAGAGAGAGAGAGAGAGAGAGAGAGAGACTCTACACCTTGTTTCCTTGTTGTTTTAAAGAGGATCTCACTAAACCTGGAGCTATTTGGGTTAGATTGGCAGGCCAGCAAAGCCAGAGGATTTTCCTGCCTCTATCTCCACAGTGCTCAGATTACAGCTGCATACCATTATAATCAGCTTTTACTTGGATACTGAGAATCTGGAATCAGGTCTTCATGTTTGTGACACGAGCACTTTGAACATGTTTCCCCAGCCCTCAAATTAATCCTTTTTAGAGCATAAGGTAAAGCACACTGCTCCTTTGTGCTAAACCCTCCCATTGGTCCCGGTAGCATTTATAAAAACTCTCAACCCCTGAAGGTCTACAAAGCCTGCACCTGGCCCCATCACTACCTTCCTGCCCTTGTTACCTTTTCCTATTCTCTTTTCTTTTCTTACTGAAACAGGGCCTCACTATGTAAGGTGATTTCAAATTCACAATCCTGCTTCTGCCTACCTAGTGATGGAATTATAGGCATAAGTCACTATGCCTAGCTGCCTCTCCCATCTCTCTCTCTCTCTTTTCTTTCTTTCTTTTTTGTTTTGGTTTTCAAGACAGTTTCTCTGTGTTAACAGTCCTGGCTGTAGTGGGATTAGCTTTTGAGGCTGGCCTCAAACTCACTGAACTCTGCCTGCCTCTGCTGGGATTAAAGGCCTGTACCACCAACACAGCCCAGCCTGCCTCTCCCATCTTTGCTTTTTTGTAAAGTGACTTCCTAGCAACTCCACAAGCATTGCAGGGATGCTAACAGGACCTTTGAGCTGGCCATCCTCTCTGTCTAGGCCATTCCCTCAGAGAACTGAACTCTGCACTCCACTTCCTTCCAGTGTGAGCTCAGACGCACCTTCCAGGCAAGGGCCCACCTGACCATTCAGCTTAGCACTTTTTAAAATAAATTTATTTCACATCCCAGCCACTGTTTCCCCTCCCTCCTCTGCTGCCAGTCCCTCCCCCATCTCCTCTCTGTTCCTACCCCACTGCTAATCCACTCCTCCATTACTGTTTCGGAAAGGGCAGGTCTCCCGAGTATCAACAAAACATGGCATATCAAGTTGCAGTAAGACTAAACACCTCTCCATATATTAAGGCTGGGCAAAGTGACTCAGTATGAGTAGGGTCTCAAAAGCCTATAAAAGAGTCGGATACAGCCCCTGTCACCACAGTTAGGTGTCCCACACGACGACCAAGCTACACAACTGAAACATATATGCATAGGGCCTGGTCAGTCCCATTCAGGCTTCATGGTTGTTGGTTCAGTCTCTGTGAGCCCCTCTGAGCCCAGGTTGGTTGAGTGTCCCAGAATTCTGTGAGTTCTCTTCGTGTGTCCTTGACCCCTCTGACTCCTACAATCCTCCCTCCTCCTTGTCTGCAGGATTTCCCAACGCCACCTAATGTTTGGCTGTGGATCTGCATCTGTTTCCACCAGTTGCTGGATGATGCCTATCTTATGACAATTGGGCTAGGCACCAATCTGGTTCACAGGAGATGGCAATATCCTGAACTGGCCAGGAGCCTAAGCTGGGGCCTTCCTGGGAGATTCCCTTGCACCAGGTTTTCTACCTGATCCCGAAATGCCCTCCTCCCTTTCCAGTAGTCTCTTTCAGTACCCCCAAGCCCCCCAACATAATCACTCACGTTCAATTTGTACAGCCACTTTGGAATCAGTGTAGTAGTTTCTCAGAATACTGGGAATCAGCCTACCACAAGGCCCAGTGATACCACTCTTGGGCATATACCCATAGTACGTTCAATCATACCACAAGGACACTTGTGCAACTATGTTCATAGCAGCTTTTATTTGTAATAGCCAGAACCTGGAAACAACCTAGGTTGTAACGTGGTACATTTACACAATGGAGTACTACTCAGCTGTTAAAAACAAGGACACCAGGAAATTTAAAGGCAAATGGATGGAACTAGAAAGGATCATCCTGAGTGGGGAGACCCAGACCAAGAAAGACAAACATGGTATGTACTCACTTAGAAGGGGACATTAGCTGTAAAATAAGGATAACCATGCAGCAATCCACAGCCCCAGAGAAGCTAGGTAACAAGGAGGGTTCATGGGTGGACACCCAGATCTGTGGGAAGGGGAAGAGATTTCATGAGTGGACTGAGGGCAGGCGGGATGGAGCATGAACAATCAGCTTAGCACTTCTTAAGCCCTTTTCTCTGCTTTTTTTTTTTTTTTCTATTCCAGCACATTTTTAAAATCACCTGTCTACATAGTTTACCTAATTAACTCATTGTGTGAGATGGGCTCATTCGTTACGTTGTTGGGGCTGGTCCTGTGAATGTGACCCTCTTGCTTCAGCCTCTTTAGTGGTTGCTGTCCCATGCAGCCTCAGTGCGCTTATTTAAGGAAGTTCATTTTTCTGACCAGAATGGAAACTCTGTGGCAGGCTCAACTCTATCTCTAGTGCTTCAACAGGATGTGTGTGTGTGTGTGTGTGTGTGTGTGTGTGTGTGTGTGTGTGTGTGTGTGTGTGTGTGTTGAATTAAAATAATAAGGTGAGCAGGAAATTAAGGAGGGTCTCAGAGGAATCTTACTTTTGCTCAGGTGTAACTACAGTGGATAATGATAAAATGCCTTATAAAATACAGCTAATCACACTCATCTTTCATTTCTTACTTTAATCAAGGAAGAACAGAAGGGCACCTTTCTTCCCCTTCCCCTTTCCGCTGGGGACTGAACCCAGACCCTCACACATATGCAGCAAGCACTCACCACTAAGTCACATCAAGAGGAGTCTTCCCCCATTTACTGGATGGAGAAATCTGGGCCCTGCAAGTTTGTCTCAGTTAACCTTCCTAATACACATAGTTAGATTCTAACTAATGTCTACCAAACACCCTTTTTGGTAAATTGGAATGTCCAGTTACTTTCGATTTTAACTGATGGGGCTGTCAAACACTCTTTCCTGGAAAATCCCACAGTCTCCATAAATAGCTGCTCTCCCAAAGCAGCTAGGATTCCATACACATTGACACCATAAATATGAGAATGACTTATTATCATCTCAAAGCACCCTGACTTACCTCTTTAGTCCTATCTACTCTTCTCTGTATCAGCTCCATTGGCCTTGCCCTTGGATAAACAATTCTCCAAACCAGGACCTTGTGTGCACAGGGTCACAGGGCTTCCAGTGTCACAGAGAAGCCAGAAGAGGGTCTGAGCCTCCCAACCCCTTACCCTGGAAGCTTCAAGTAGGAGAAGGCACATTTTTTAGTAGGTGTTTACAAATAGAACACACACACATACACACGCACACACACCACAGGCTAGAGCTGAAATAGAGACCAGTGTACAGAAGGCAAAAATATCTGGGCAGATCACAGGAGGTTCAGAAAGGAAGAGATCCAGCAGGGCAGACATGTTTTCCTGAGGCCTGGGTGTATGGCATGGTTCCGGGGTTAAAGGCACATTACTGGAGTATGTAGAAAGGAAAGGATTTTCTCTGGCACCAACAGTGAAGAAGATTACTGATTCAAATTTCCATGAATCTAGGGAAAGGAAGGAGCTTTAATATAAAATCTCTTCTAGTTTCTTGCTCACAGGGGAGTTGGCAGCTTATCACTCTTTTTCAGTCTCTTCAGCTCTCAGCTGAGTTAGTAGCTTGGGCAGGAGAATGAGGAAGACTTGGCAACAGAAGGGTAGTGAAGGCTGGAAGAAGAGCCCCAGGAATCTGGGGTCATGTGCTGTGGGTTGGCCTCAGGAGGTGGATGAGTTTCCTGCAATGTCTGGCAGAGGCAGGCCTGGTGCCGCTATTCGGCAGTAACTGATTCCCCAAAGAGAGCAAGGCTAATTTCTCACTGGCACCCAGGGACACCAGCACCTGTGGGATAGAAAGCAAATGGCAGAATATGATGTAAGAGTGAGAAACATGCAAGGGATTCCCCTTTAACCAAGAAAAGGGAAAGGGTCCTTTCAGGAATTCAGGATAGACTGATCAAGACAAGAAATCTCAAAGAGCTATGAATCAATATCCAGGTATTCATTTACACTTTCTTTGGTACTACCTATAAAAATCAATGCACCAGGTGACCAGTCAGAGGCTGGGCGTTGGTGGCGAACACCTTTAATCCCAGCATGTGGGAGGCAGAGGCAGGCAGATCTCTCTCTCTGTAAGTTTGAGACCAGCCTGGTCTACAGAGCTAGTTCCAGGACAGCC